>NW_007728736.1:113036-130568 GCF_000696425.1 Galeopterus variegatus | reverse complement strand
AGGGTTCGGATCCCACATACAGACCGGATCCCGCTCACTGGCTGAGCGAGGTGCGGGTGCAACACTGAGGGTTGCGATTCCGTTGCCGGTCCCGGTCCGTTACGGGCGCGACACTGAGGGTTGCAATCCGTTGCCGGACACAAAAAAAGACAAAAAAAAAAAAAAACAATAAAATGAAAGCAGCATAATATGAATATTAGGGTAGATTAAGAGACAATGTTGCTTATCATTTGTTTTCTGCAAAAGAGAGAATAAAATGAAATATATTTTATAACACTACACCAAAATTTTCAGCCTATAAGAAAATGGTCTCAACTCCTCAGTAACAATCTAAAATGGGACACACTTCAAAATATCACATGGCAGTTTTAGAAATGTTGAAAGTGATGGAAATTGATAGAGTCTAGTCTTCTCTGAAATTGAGCAATGCATTTTCCTCAACTCACAAAAAAGAATAAAATAGATCAATACCAGTCAGAATGTAAAATCTGCAGTGCTATCAGCCTAACAGAATAAACAAAACATACTATCCTGTTTCTATGTGAACAAATTCCTCTTGAATATGAGGGATTTTCTTTAACAAAAACTCAACTAGAGCTACCAATACATGAACAACTGTAATCTTCAAGGTAAAAGAATATTACAAAATATAAGTATTTATTTGAAGGACTTTCCTTTCAATTTTGATTTTATAAGTGCTTCAACTTAAAGCCTGAGACTTCTCAATTACAGTCAAGAAACTGAGCCACTATGGGCAGTTAGTAGATAATTTTCTTATATAAAAGGGAAATGTCAAAGTCAGAATACTTATTAGGCAAGTCATTCATGAAAACTGCTCTTTAGTACCACATTTACTTTCTCACTAGAGCAATAACATAACTCAAAAATAGACTTTTTGAAGTACCCTCATATATAGTCTTAGTTCATTTTGTGCTGTTATAATGAAATACCTCAGACTGGGTAATTATTTCTTGTAGTTCGGCAGGCTGGAAAGTCCAAGGTCGAAGTGTCTACATCTTGCAAGAAGATCCTTCTTGCTGCTTCATCTTATGACAGAAGGCTGAAGGGCAAGAGAGCATACTCTAGAAAGAGAGAAAAGGATGCAAACTCACCCTTTATCAGGAATTTACCTTTGTGATAAAGGCATTAATTCATTCATGAGGGCAGATTAAGTTTCCAACACATAAACTTTGGGTAACACATTTACACTGTGGCAATAGCATGTACTTCAAAAGGTTCATGATTCATATTACCTTTCAATTCTATTTTTCTATGAACTTTTTGATGTACTCTCATGTGTGTATATATATGCATATATATATATGCACACGCACACACACACACACACACACACACACACACACACACACACACACACACACACACACACACACACACACACACACACACACACACACACACACACACACACACACACACACACACACACACACACACACACACACACACACACATATGAAGATTGTCTATAATTCAAGGAAGACAGATAACCTAATTGAAAACTTCGCAAGAGACATGAAGAGGTACTTAGCTAAAGAAGATATGAAAAGGTGATCAACTACATTAAGAATCATGGGAATGAACATTCACAAACAATGATGAGACATTACTTCTCTCTCACTTGATTAACTAATAAGAAAACGACTGACAGTGCTAAGTGTAGGTGAAGATACAGAACACATCTACAGGAATTTTTGTACACCGTTGATAGACGTCAAAATCTACAACATGGTAAAATTATTAGGAATTTTCTGCTAAACTTCAACATAAGTATATAACCCTTGAAAATGTGCATAAGTGTTTGTCAAAAACTATGAAAGAGAATTTTTATTCAACATTATTCATAATTTTGAGAAATTGTAAACAACCCAAATACTTATGTATGGTAGAATGGATAAATAATGGTATAGAATACTATACAACAAAAAAATTAACTAACTACAGATGTAAGCAACAACAGAACTAATTTTAGCAAACATAGTCCTTAGTCAATGAAGCCAAATTCAAAAGAATGGACATTCTATAATTTTTTATATAAAGTTGCACATCAGGGAAATTATATGCATGGAATTGAAATCATCACCAGGCTGCCTTGGAGGAAATGCAAGTAGTGGTGACTGGGAGGATGCATGAGACAGGCTTCTGCAGTGCAGGTAATAATGTAATTCATGACCTGGATGGAGTTTACATGGGCTCAACTTACATTAAAGCATTGAAATGCATGTTTATGATATTTGCCCTTTTTTGTATGTAGGTTTTAATATTTTAAGATATTATTAATTAGAAATATATTCAAAGTATCCTGAAAAAACTTGTATTATTTCTTTTTTCATCTCTTTCCTTGAAAGAAAGAACCCATACAATTACCTTCAAGAAAATAATATTTAACAGCTATTGCATATCCTGAAATAAAGAAATAAAGATTAGAAATTTCCTTTAAATATTATCTATGGCTCTGAGATTTACCAGTGAAATAACAAGTAGGCTCTCAGTCAAAACACTACCCTAATCCAGCTTTCTGAACTCCATTGTCCTTCTTAGGTTAACTTACCCATGGCACCAAAAGAGACAAAAATTAAACATCTCTTTCATATCAGATTGACAAGTGCCAGCTAGTTCAGTTAAATTTAGTCACCTTTGTAATCATGTTGGTTATTTTATATTTTGAGAGACTGCATTACATAATAGTTGACAATCGGGTCTTCAGTCAGGGAAGGAGACTCAACTGAAGCCCCGGCTCTGGCCCTTCACAGTTATTTGGCTTCTGCCAGGTTGCTTCACCACCCTGTGTTTTATATCTTTATTTGCGAAGAGGTAATTGTTATCATACTAATCTTGTATGGTTATTGTATGATTACTGTAATAATGCAAATAAAGCACATCTCATCTTAAGATGTATGTCATAATTGAAAAGTCTCTATAAATATAATTACATTAATTTAAAGGGCCATGACAAATGAATACATTATATAATGTTGTCTATACTAATTATCCTGATTTAAATATCACATATTGCACATGGGTAATGATAAAAACTAACAGTATGTTCATAATAAAATAGAGAAGAAAAGAAATAAATAGATATATCAATGGATATCTACTTATTTAAAAGTTGTACTATGTACAATTAGTTTCTACTTCTTTTTTGAGTAACTCAAATAGTTTGTGGCTCAGGTTCTATTTTTCTTTTTATTCCATTGCATTAAATTCCCTTTTGCTTAAAAAAAAAATCATGAATTGCTGCTGCCACCTAAGCAATACAATAATCAATACCAGACATGGTTGCAAATAGTCAACCCTCAAAGGATGGGATTTTGAGATTTGCTGTCTAACCTTCTTTAAGCTTAAAGACAATGAGAACAAAGTTAACATTAGATAATGAAAATATAGTAGTCTGAGGCACATGATGGCAAAACTGTCACTTAAATCATCACCTGTAAATTACCTGGAATAAAATGTCTTCTGAAGTCATTTCTATGGAGCACCAAGTATTGGCTAACATAACATTTGCATTTGGCATGCAAAAGACAAAGGTTATAGAATGAAATAAATGCTTCTCACGATACTTAAATTTTTGACAAAGAAAACGACAGGCCATGCTTAAGGTATAGATAGAGACTGTAAGTTTCTATGACTGTTGTAAAATAATATTGCCAAAATATATACAAAGACTTTCTTAAATGTGGGCAATGAATTATGATGTAGGTTAAATTCAGACTCCCCATATTTCTTCTGTCAGTTCTTCGTTGGGAAAAATGGGAACTGATGATTGGAATGATGACATTTATTTGTGTTTAGATAATTCCGAGGAACACAAGCTTCAAAGTTAGCTGAGCCTTTCTAGCCAGCAGAGACAGTTACTTTTCACTTTCTGATGAAATCTGTCTTGCATTAATTAGAAATCCATTAGATCTCAAGTTAAGTAGCTATCTTTAAGTGTCTGCCAATTTTCTTCATTCCTACCCCTCCTCAATGGGTCTTGATCTGTAACTATATTCAGATCCCAGAGTATCCCAGGGTGCCAATTAAGAAGTTGAACATGGAATGTCAAAAGTATAGCAAAGTTTTCAAGTTTATATCTTCAAAACCATGAGTTATTTGTGAGTTTGCTAAACCAAGAAGAAAGGATGAAAAATGTGCTAAATTTAAAGTGTAATATCTAGCAGCTAGGAATCTCTCTCTCTCTCTCTCTCTCTCTCTCTCTCTCTCTCTGTTATATCTCTGAAATAGACTCAAAGATAGTACACTCAGATGAGATTAAATTATTAGAATTTTCTGGGTATAGTCGAGAGCCATTCTGTCCAAAACAGTATCGGTTAGCCAAATGTTGCTA
Organism: Galeopterus variegatus; assembly: GCF_000696425.1. Taxonomy (NCBI): domain Eukaryota; kingdom Metazoa; phylum Chordata; class Mammalia; order Dermoptera; family Cynocephalidae; genus Galeopterus; species Galeopterus variegatus. The sequence goes on along the minus strand of NW_007728736.1, from coordinate 126,214 downwards.
TCAAGTGAGTGAAAGTGACTAGTCCAAATCCATATATGTTTTAAGTTACAGTTTTTTTATTTTTTTTAAGTACAACTTTTTAAAGTTGCTCTTTTACAAACATACATCAAGTTTTGAAGACAATACAAAACAAAAGTAAAATATCATTAATAACTGTTATATTGATTGCATGTTGAGGTGACAATATTTTGGATATAGTAGATTAAATAAAAAAATTAAAATATTTTTACATGTTTCTTTTTTAAAGAAGCTACAAGATGATTTAAAAATTATGTATGTGGCTAGCAGTGTATTTTTATTCAATACTGTACTTCTGGAAGAAAGATTAAAGACTTAGAGAGATTAGGGTGCTTAGGTAGATTTATTATGTATGTCTGGTTTCTTCCAGAAGTACAGCATTGGATAAAAATAAAGTCACTTCGTTTGCCAATACTTGGAAAGTTCATTAGTGAGGAGAGAGTCAACATCCTTGAAAAAAGCTCAAATTATGTATTCTGGAGTCCCTTAATATAAATGAGGAAGTTGTAGCCATTGAGTGTTCAATGAGAATAGTCAAATGAATCCAGCTTTTGCATATCATTAGCCTGTTAACACAGTACCTGTGAAGGACTGCAAGGCCTGAGGAGGGATCACTATCTCATGATTCTTCAGGATGCAACATTTGTTCTAATTAGTCACCAGCAAATAATTCTGTTTCTTCTGTATCCATAATTTATAGGTCAGGTAACCAAACAGTACATATAAGAGAGTTGCACAAAAAATTGTGTTTTCTGTATGGGCCTTAGTATTCAATGAAGAAATGATTTCGGGGCCGGCCCGGTGGCGCACTGCTACAGTGCGCTGCTTGGGAGCGCGGTGGTGCTCCCGCCGAGGGTTCGGATCCCACATACAGACCGGTTCCCGCTCACTGGCTGAGTGAGGTGTGGGAGCAACACCGAGGGTTGTGTTCCCGTTGCCGGTCCCTGTCCGGTACGGGTGTGACACTGAGGGTTGTGATCCGTTGCCGGACACAAAAAAAGACAAAAAGAAAAAAAAAAAAAAAAAAAAAAAAAGAAAGAAATGATTTCACCAGACATGACCAAGACACCCTCCACTGTTTCTCAGTCTGACTAAACTTTATTTTATTATTATCATTTTTATTGTAATGTAGTTGACTAAGCTTTAGTTTAATGTAGACTAAACTTTACATAGGAATCTTCCTGATTCTAGGTCCTGAATTCCTTTTTTAAAAAGCCTTTCCATCAGAAAACTGGTAAATGTTAATCCTTTCTCTGCCCCCTTGGAGGTATAAATCTTTTTAAAAGCCTCTTACCAGTTTTACAACCCAGAAATGTCTTTCTCAAGGACTTGGGAGCCATCAGTTTGTACTTTAATTGTCAGAGAGGTCACTATCTCCCCATCTCCCAGTTTCTGTGGGAGACTAGCAGCAGGTACGTGGTTCCAAGTTGTAAAACTACATCCTGTTATGTAGATACCAGGAAGTTTACTGTTTCTTTAATTAAAGCCAATTAGCAAACACAGATGGCCTGTAATCCACCCACCCCAGCTCTAAAAAACTCTCCACTCTTTTTTTCAATGGACTTGTGCTCAGACCAAATCTGGCCTCTGTCCCCTTTTGCAATAGTTTTAATGATGTCATTTGTTTGTTCAATTTTGCCCTTACAAATTTTGCTTTGACAAAGAATTCTACCATGCTTCCATTGTTCTAGAAGCCTAGACTGACTATCAATCATTATAGTTTCATTATATTGGAATCAATAGGCAAAAAGTTGATGGTATAAACAGAGTGGTTATTTTTTATTATCCAAATTAATTACCTTTTGAGTATTAGGACAATCACACCGGGAACTTGTGGGGTATTCTTCTCTGCCTTATAGAATTGCTATTCCAGTCATAAAGTTAATGAAAAAGTTTAGCATCTCAATGTAAGCAGAACCACCTTAGTCTTCAATATCTCCTGAATGATGATTTGAGTCATGCTGCAAGGTATAAAACACTGACCACCTGAGATGCACCCAGGTATTTGAAAGAAAGTGAGCCAAGATGCCGGTACAGATCAAGCTTTGTTAAAGGAAAAGAATCTGCTGGGCTGTGCTCAAAGTGACCGGTAGCCCAGGGCTGCCCTCAAAATGGTAGGCAGCACCAGGTGTGGGGGTGGTAGAGCTTCCATAGGGTGCCAAGGGCTGGCTGATACCATCAGGGAGGGGCATTATGCTAATGTGGAAACTATGCGACCAGGGTGCAGAATTGCGCCCTTGCAGAAGCAAAAGGGTTTCTGTTTAAGTCACGAGGCTTCTCCTAAAGGGAAGTGGGAAGGGGTTTGTTGCTGGAGTGGAAGACAAGGCCAGCGGCTATTTTGTTCTTATTGTGTGCACAATGACACTGGTCATGTCCAAGATCCATCAGTATTTAATTTGGAATTGCTGAAAACAAAAGGAACCTGAAAAAAGGCTAAATAAATATGGAAAGAGTAATGAAGAAGATTGTTGCTAATTTTAACTACTGCTCAGTGACAAGATAAGGAAACAAGAGCAGTATTAAGAATTCATATTTTCTACTGTGCTCTGTGGGTCTCAGATTTATTTGTCCTTTTTTGTTCTACTGTTGGTTACTAGTTAAGTTCTGCCTAAGAGAGGCACTCGTGTGAGATTGAAAACAGAGAGAAGGGGAGAAATCATATGTGTACTTTCCTGTTTCTTGGTCTGGTAGTGGCTGTGGCGGGCAATTGCAGTTGACAGCAATCTCCAGGTGCCTTGGTGTTGAGTCCAGTAGCTGCAATGGCATTGAAGACTCCAGCATATTACAGGATCCAGCAGTGTCAATGAGTATTTAGAACCTTCACTCTCAACACAGCAGTGGTGAGATTATGGATGCTTGCTATCTGCCTTGGATTGAGTGCCCCCCCAAAATTTGGCTCTCACCATGACATTGTTAAGAGGGTAGGAAATCCTACTATGGTAATTGGAAGATGGGGCCTTGAAGAGGTGATTAGATTGTAAGACCATGCTGTAGTGAACAGGTTAAAAATGGTGGTCATAGGTGGGCTTTGGTGGGCTTTAAAAGGAAAGTGAATGTAGATGTTAGTCTCTCTCTGCTCCACCATTTTCACAATATGATACCCTGCCATCACTGTCGCCAACATGAAGACATTCACCAGCTGTGTTCCCTGGACTTTGGACTTCCCAGCCTCAGAAACTCTAAGTAAAAAATGTCATTTTCTTTAGAAAATACCCAGTTCCATGAAATTTGTTATAAGCAACAGAAATGGACTAGTGCACTAACACAGCTTTCATTATGCTCTACCAGTCCTGTGCGATAGGTCTCTGTAGCCAACAGTTCTGCTGGTAGATTTTGTATATCTAGAATTAACATCATGCAATTCAAACTAAGATTTTTGGTACTGGGCATAATTCCTACATTATTCAAATTGATTGGATATATAAAACCAAGAAAAGATCCAGATTTTATTAGTGAAGTCTATCATATGCATTTATAAAAAACAGGAATGGAAAAACACATAAACAATCTTATACAGAATTATAAGCCTATCTCCCAAATAGATACATTAATATAAATAACATGCTACTAAATTAAATAAAACAATAAATTGAACAGTTAACAAAATCTGTTAACATGATTTATGCCAAAAATCTAGTCATGTTCACAATAACTGAAAGGTCTACAATGTTTAATATAACTAATTGTACTAGATAATTGGAGATAATTTTACTACATTAAAAAGTGGTAATAAATTGCTCTTTGGGGAGTAAAATAATATTATTTGGGGAACATAATTAATTACTTGGGAGAAAAGATGGCACCTCAGAGATTGTGTGTGTGGAGAAATACAAGATATGGAGAAAGAGACAATTTATAAGGCCTTGAAGAAGGTGGGAGCTAAGAGAGAGAGAAAAGAAAAGAAATACCACAGTAGTGTATTGGAATCGCAGAGGGAGAGAACATTCTATGGGCTACAAAGTGGAGTGCAGGGGAAGGGGTGAGGAGGAGGGAGGTTGGGGATAATTGGGTGGGGACACGGAGTACAAATGTAATTTGTGGTGATGGATATATAGCCAGTATGAATCTGGCCCCCACATCATGGGCACGAGGAGTGACAATTAGCTTTGTATTCATGAATATTCATAAATAATAAAAATACTAGACAAATTCTGCAAATATATTAAAGGCTAAAAAAAAAAGGCACAGAAAATCTTTAAATAGATTCTCCTTAGGATGTCTCCAAAACTCTGGACTCTGAGATACTGTGAAATTGCATGGGGTTCAATGCAATTTTACCTTGTCATTCTGGGTCAAGTTTTTGTCTAGGCTCCATATTTCTTTGGCTCATCATGGGATAGCTGAAATAAGGTGCATTTACAAGCTACACATCAAATTTAATCAAAACCCCAGGAATCTTCATAGGAGCAGAGGTTGATTCTAAATTGAGTTGGGCCATACCTTAAACACACTAGGTCTGAGGAAATTTTCAGAATATTCTTTTAGTGTAATTTCTTGGTGAGGGAGTAGGTGTTTCTGTATGTACAGATGTCATATACATCTATTGCTGTACATTGCAACGTTAGAGAGAGTTCATTTTAGACAAAAATCAAGAATGCTCAATTAGGACTCAATGTGTCTAAATATATATTTTCAGCATTTTACTGAAAGTGAAAATGAAGTTAACATTAAATATACTTACGTGGGATGATGTCCACTTGCACAAGACAAAATCACCTGAAGGCCTGCCTCCCAATATGTGATCAGTGATCATACAAATGCTATTTCTTCTCTAAACAGTGCTACATGAGAAACTAGCAATATTCACGGGAAGTGCAGTGTCAGAGGATGTAGAGTTTTAAATTGTGGTTCACCATGTAACAATAGGGGAGTTTTCATACCTAGAAGTAAATAGAGGAAAGAGATTGATGAACAGTTTCTGGGTCTGCCACTATTAGTAGTTAAAAGTTGTCTCAAGGTTTCCAATGCCTCACAGTCCTTGAAGAATGCTGCTAAAAATCGAATGAATCTTCTCTGCTTTGGAAAGGCATAAATCAATTTTTTGACCATGAGCCAATACTTAGGAGAAAAAGCATCTGGTTATATATTAAGATTAGACATATCTTTCAACAAACAACACATAATTTTTTTGAATATAGTATAATAAAGCATACTGAATAATTCAATATTCAATGAATAAATGAAAACTGGAGCAATTTATGCTGGACTTTATAATAGAAGCTCAGCTGTCCTGAGAGACCTGAGAAGCCCCTAGCTTATCAGTGTTAATGACATTACTTTAGAACTAGGGAGAGAACAGTCCTATTGTAGTGAACAAATAAACTCCCTAAGACCTTTCTTCTGAGGGAATGGGATTTTACTTGAGAGCTAAAGAGAGAGACGTAGCTGGTCAGTGATGAGAAAAATAAAAAGTAAGCATAAAGACTCAGAAATGGGACATAAGGAGCATATTTAAGGTTATAGAGGATAATAAGTATGTCTATAGCTTAGTGAGCACAAGAGAATGTTGGAGAATATGGTCTCAAAGATAGGCAGGGTTCTGATTATACCAGTTTGGGGGTTTAGATGTCGTTCAGGATATAATGGGAAGCCACCGAAGGATTTAAATACAGTAGCTGAAATCTTCAATATGTGAAGGTGGGGATGAGGAACCACAAGCCCCTTAGATGAAAGTAGCCACAATAAGAAGACTGCAAAGCCTGTGGTAATGACCTTATAGGAGCTGATTTCCTTGTGGAGGGAGAGGAAATTGTGGAACTTAAAAATGCCACTTCATGTGCTTTTAGGGTGGAAATCTGTTGCTGAGTAGACTGCAGGATGAAAACCATATCTTCCAGGGACAACCAGTTTCAAATGAAGATAAAATGTGAAGAGAGAGGGAAGTTTGTAGATAACAAAGTAGAGGTTCCAATAAAGGTTGTAACTGGAGTGTTTGGGGAAGGAAGGAGGAATCAGACATTGGATCAAATTGCAGGACACACAGAAAACAGGGGGATAAAATGCGGGTGAAATCACTATGACACACTAGCATGAAGCACGATGGGAACATTTGTCAACCAGGATGGTAACAGACCTACTGCTGTAGACCTCTGAAGAGGACAACTCAGGAGATGGTCATTTCCTCTAGTTAATACATATGGACTGGAGCAGCCGTGCAAGAGATCAGAGGTCTCTCTCTCTCTCTCTCTCTCTCTCTCTCTCTCTCTCTCTCTCTCACACACACACACACACACACACACACACACACACACACACACACACAGAGAGAGACCTGGGGTCTTTGAAAAGTTCATGGAAGGATTTGTATTATCTTTCAATTCTGTCTTTCCACAACTTTTTGAACTATCCTTTTATATGTCTCAAGCCTGTCACACTATCTAAAAAGCATGGTTACCTCAGTCTAAAAGTAAAAGTTTCAAAATCATAACTCAAGTAAAATAACAGTTAATAAAGTTCTTTCCCCCAAATGCCATAGAGACGTCATGCAATAACACCCTCTTTTCATCTCATTCTGCTGGTTGCTAGGGCATGCCATCATCACCTTGGTTGTTAAGAGGCAGCCAATGTAAAAAAGCCAGACATTCGGTATTCTCTAAGAAGGGTACTTAGTAGATGTAAGCAACATCAGTTACCTAAACTAAGATAAAATATGACTTTTTAATCTTGGAATTTTGTACCTAAAGTTCAGAGAGATAAGATAATGAGTCACTCACTGCCTCACTACTTCACTATTCTTTATACAGATATGGAATAAATTTATATGTAAAGGGATGTTTAAAAGCTCCTAGGAAACTAGAGAAAGACCAGTATGCTCGGGGAAATGAACAGAGTAAAGCATGGATACACTGGGGTCATACTGCCATTTTGTCCCTTTCAGATAATTTTGCAAATCTATTGATCTATTTTATTGATCCATTTTGCTTTGATATTATTATAATTACAAATTTATTATTTAAAATTTAATGAATGATGCCTTTGTTTAACCAATCAAACTCCAAATAAAGGCAGGTACCTCTGCTAAACAAAGACATGCCCCTCAAAAGCATAAATTGTCCTTGAACCATTATTTCCTAAAAGCACAAAATAAAATTTAAATCAGTTTAATAATATCTTTTAAATTGAAGCAATGAATTCTGATACATCATTTTGAAAATAACTTTGGAATTGTCTATCCTTACATAACATCAAGAAAATTTACATATATCCTCAGAAAGAAATGTGCAATTTCATCAGAATGATTACAACAAAGCTAATTTCCATTGGGAACTAAAGCAACATCAGACTAGGAAAAAAAAATGCTAAGTCATATCAATCATAAAACAATGCCTACAGACACAATTATAATTAAAATGTTGCATTACATTTAAGGTTGCTTCATTTTAGGTGTAAAACAAAATAGAAGCTAAAGTTGAAATTTGTCTCATTTCACTTAATGAACTTCATCCCCTCTCCTCTCATTGTAAACAACTTCTGGGTATAGAAATGAGATATTGATTTATATTTAATCAAGGAGTAATGATCGCTTTAATTAAAATTCTTTAGTTAATGTAATTAATTGGGAATTTTATGATCTACTAAAATCCCCAAGTTTCAAATCCTGGGCTGCCAAAATTTAATGGAAATCAATTTTTTTGCTGGAGGGCCTGCCACCTGAGAGTTCCTTTGATACTCTGGGGTCCATGTTTGTCCAAAGCTGCTCTGCCTAAGGATGTGATAAAACCTTCCACGGTAGGCTTGGATTCTTTCCTTAGAGTGTGTTTTTTCACTCTGTAGTATCAGTTTCTCTATTGCAATTAGTAAAAGTACTTAGAGGTCCCTTATGTGATATTATATAAATCAAAACAGATGACTGGTCAACCACACTATGATATAATTTACAATAATACCTTTAGAAAATTTTATATGTACAATAGAGCAAAGCAGATCCTTATCAGATTATTATGAAGAATAATTTTTTCATTATATGTCCTTTTAGAAATTTGTGGTAAAAATAAATTATTGGTACATTAAGGAAATCTAAGTAATGTTACATTGTTGTTGCTTTATTGTTGTGATATGTCCTGTTTATGAACACGTTTTTAAATCATTTATTTTCTCACTAACAATTATTTATAACAGCTGATTTTGTACACGTTTCAAACCTACATATACATTCTTAACTAAATAGATAGCAATAATATCATTCTTTCTTCTCTTTATGACTTTCCAAATCATCAACTCCCCCTTTCTGAAAAATTTGATCCTTAGAAAAATATTATCTTCATCTCAAAAATGCCACCTATATTATTCTCTCCGTCTCCTTCTTGCTGACATGTTGACTTCTTGGTGATTTACTCCTGTTGAAGACTTGTCTCTGACTAACATAATTCTGTACCATTTTTAGTGGTTGTACACTAAGACTGTACACTAATTTCATCCCAAATCCTGGACTCTGTTACCTCTGCCCGTCATTGTTACCTACTCTAATTACTGTACTCAATAATTTTGTCATTCAGTTTCCTCCTTCTACAAACTACAAACCTACTCAGCTCTTCCAAACCATTTGACTTTGCCTTTTGGTCACTATTTATCAACCTTCTTGGATTCACCAATTTTCTTCTCCTGACTTTATTTACTGCCTATCATAAGACCCATGCTACAGCTGCTGCGGCTTGAATGCTCCCTCCCTCCCATCTCATGTTAGAACTCAACTCCCAATATGATGGTGGAAGGAGAGGCTTTTAAGAAGTGATGAGATGGTGAGGAGTAGGCCCTTGTGAATAGGTTGATCCATTCATGGAGTAATGGGTTGGTGGTCTAATGTGTTGTCATGGGTTTGGTTCTGATGGGTTATAAGGAGGTTAGCTCTCTGGCTCATGCCATTGTCCCCATGTGATACCCTGCATCACCACAGGACCTTGTAGAGTATTCCCAACCAGAAGATGACGCTCACCAGCTGTGTTCCCTGGACATTGGACTTCCCAGTCTCCAAACTGTACAAATAAATTTTGTTTACATATGAATTTCCCAGTTTCAAGTATTCTGTTAAAAGCAACATAAAATGGAATAATATACCAGTCAATGCTCTCAAATCCCTTGTGTATCTTTTACTTAATTTTATCCCATTGGAAAAAAAAAAATCTTTTTCTCTTCTTACTTGCCATTTTCTATTTATCCTCTCCTTGCATCTCAGGAAATATAATCTTTTCTAAGAAAAAAGGGCTTAGTTGTGACCTTTATCTTCCTGCAATCAAACCTTGTGTATTAGTTTCCTATTGCTGCTTTAACAAATTACCATAAAACTTACTATCTTAAAACAAAACAAGTTTATTCTTTTACAGTTCCGGACATCAGAATTCCAAAAATGTGTTTTAAGGGACTAAAATTAAAGTTTCAGCAAGACTGCATTCTTTCTCTTGAGGGTCTGAGGTTTTAGAGGTGAATTTGTTTTCTTGTCTTTTTCAGCTTCTAGGAGCTGATTGTATCCTTCAGTTCCTGGGTCCCTTCTAGCAGTGGAATTGCTCTTGCCTCTGTTTCCACCTTCATATTTCTTTCTCTTACTCTGATCCTCTTCCCTCCCTCTAAGGACACTTTTGATCACATTTGAGCCTACCAGAATAATCCAAGTTAATCTCCCAGTTTACGATTCTTATTTGTGTCTACAAAGTTCCTATTGCCATGTAAGATAGTACATTTGCAGGTTGGAGGGATTAGAACATAGGAATTGTTGGGGAGGCATTATTTAGCTTACCAAACCTGCAAAGCTACCTGCATGTTCACCATCAATCTTTCTTTCCTCTTATTGTAATAGAAAAAAGAAAATGCCTTAACCTATAAGAAAATAATCACTATACTTCTCTTCTTTGTATCTCATTATCTCCAAATTTCAGGACATTACTCCTTAATTTCATCTCACATCTCTTGCAACAGCAATACTCATTTTTACAGAATTAGTCCCATCACTTACCAGATTGAATATAAGAATAATAATCCCCTGATAAAAAGCTAACACCACCCCCAGCAAAATCTGGACCACACACCCCACTACAGCTACTGCTCCTATCATCTACTCTTATTTATTTATTTATTTATTTATTTATTTATTTATTTATTTATTTATTTATTTTGAATATTCATTAGATACAAAGCAGATTGTCTCCCCTCCTGCCCATGATGTGGGGGCCAGATTCATATTGAGGACATACCCACTATCAGAAAGTGCTGTTGTACCCTTTGTCCCCTTCCAATTATCCCCCAACATCCCGCACCCTCCCCCTCTTCCCTCAACTCCAATTTGTAGCTCTAGGAATGTCCCGTCCCTCTGTTGGATCATGAGACTACTGTGGTCTTTCTTTCCTGCCTTTCTTTCTCTCTTAGCTCCCACATATGAGTGAGCACATGTGTTATTTATCCCTCTGTGCTTTGCTCATTTCACTCAACATAAGTTTCTCCAGGTTCATCCATGTTGTTGCAAATGGGAGTATTTCATTCTTTTTCATGGCAGAGTAGTATTCCACAGTGTATCTATACCAAGATATGGAACTAACCTAAATGCCCATTAATAGATGATTGGATAATGAAAGTGTGGTATATATACACTATGGAATATCATCTACTCTTTTACAAGTGTTGTCCATACGTACTGTTTCTCTTCTTTATTTCCCATATATTCTTTAACTCATGTCGAATTAGCTCATATTCCCCTTTTTTCTATTGCTACTGTTCATATTACAATCATGAAAATCCACCATGTTATTCATGATATTAAACTAAAATAAACTAAATTCTGTCATCTTAGCCAATTAGAAGAAAATCAACTTTCTTTACTTTTAAGAGCACTTCCTACTTGTTTCCATTTGAACATACTCTCCACTGTGCCTTAACTTCCATTTCAATTCTCTTCTTTTTCTACTTGCTCCTAAACACTAGCATTCCCCAATGTTTTGTCTTTGACATTATCTTATATCTGCACCACTTCCCCAAGCAATATCATTCAAACCCAAGACTGAGGGCTTTTCAATTATAATCTCTATCTTTATCACCAGTAATTTTATGTTGAAGTGTTCTATACTTCAATAATAAACTTCTTACTCAGCATTTCTATTTGCTGATCATCAATGTCCAAAATATTTTTTAAAAACTTAAAAATACTGTTTTTAATATACCTGCAGTTTTCAACACCTCCACCACTATTATTTTTGTCCATGCAAACATAACTTGTCTTTTATCTGACAGTAAAATTATACTTGCATGAACAAACACAATTCTTGCCCATTAAAAAATTAGACACTTTTTCAGACAAATAATTAGGCTCTTATCTGGCCTTCTTTCTTGTAATTTCAACCTGTCTCTATTCACACTGATTACTTCCACAGACAGCCAGCAGAAATATCCTTTTAAAATTTAAATTATGGCATGTCTCTTCTCTGATCAAATTTATCCAATTTCTTCCTGTATCAGACCAAATTTCAAGTCCCTACCATGGTCCATAAAATCAGACCATTCCTTATCTGATGCCCCATGTCATCTGTACCTATGCCATCAATCTCAATGTTGGTCTCTTGGCCTGCTAGCTTTTTCTTGAACATCCAAGTCTTATATTTGCTAGTTTCTCTGGCTGGAATATTCTTCCTTCAGTGTTATAGTTTGAACGTTTGTGTTCAATCCAAAATTCATGTTGACACTTACTCGCCAATGTAATAATATTAAAACATGTGACTTTCAGGAGATTATTAAGTCACAGAGGTTCCCTCCTTGTAAATAGGATTAAAGCCCTTATAAAAGAGGCTTTATACAGCATTTGGCCCCTTTTCCCTTCTGCATTCTGCCAAGTGAGAACACAACTTTCAAGGCACCATCTTGGAATCAGAGGCTGAGCCTTCTCTAAATACCAAGCATACTAGTGACTTGATCTTGGACTTTCCAGCCTCCAGAACTATGAGAATTTTTTTTCTTTATAAATTTGTCCACTATTTTATTAGAGCAACACAAATAGAGTAAAACACCAAGGTATCTACAAGTCTTTTCCCTTTTATTCTTTAAAACCTCATTTTTCTTCTTATTCTTTATTACCACTTATTATATTTATCGGTTTATTTTTTGATCTTCCTCTAGAATGTATGATCAGTGATTAGAACTTTATGTTTTCAGTGTTCTGGCTTAACACATTTGTTGAATAAATGAATGTATTCAATTTTCAAATCCCTGGCACTTACTAGCTATATGACTGTTGACGTGTTACTTAACATGCCTAGCCTTAGTAATCTTACTTCTCAAATTCAAATAATAGTAGAGCCTAGTATCATAGTGTTGTAAAAAGGATTATGTAAGATAAACCATATAAAGCATTTAACTCAGTTAACAAATATTAGCTCATATTACTTTATCCCATCTTTCTTGTCTCCTATTCCAATCATAATTAATATTTATAGAAAGAGATCTCTACTTTCTTAGGTGCAAGTCTTCCAAAACCGTTGCATTCTGGTTCACTAATCTAGTCTCGGGGAATTTATAATAATCTTTGGGGATAATATATATTGTTAAAACTCATATAGTCCTCCTTTCTTTTCTCTCTCCCATTCATTCACTTTCTCCTTGCCATATATATAAAACCTATGAAACATAGAGCTATATATATAAAATAAATGAAAACCATGACGTGGTAAGTCTTTATAATAGCATTAGGTAACTAAACACTTCTATTTTTACCTTCAAAATCTAAATTATTTCTCTCAAAATGACCTGTCACCTAAAACTTCCAGATGTCCTACATCTGCTGTGTCTTTTTAAAATGCTGTCTAAATATGATAGATGAGCAGCAACTTAGGTAATTCTTCTATCTTAATGTGCATATTACACAATCAAACATTTGAGGTGATAGTGTTCTCATTTGACAACTAATTTAATTCCTGGCAACTCTATGCACTGTAAAGATTGATTGCTTATATCCCAAAATTTATTCCCCAAATTTCTATATAAATACAAAAATAAAAATGTATAATCAGATTATTTTTTAATAACATAACTCCTAACAAAAATAAACAGAGAAACGTAACTACAGATCCATGAAAGAGCAAATAGAAAAAGTATATATCAAGCTGTCAAATGAAAAAAAGGAAGTGAACAGTTAGGATGTTTGCCACTATCTCTATCATATATATATATATATATATATATATATA
>NW_007728736.1:73114-113026 GCF_000696425.1 Galeopterus variegatus | reverse complement strand
CATGTATATGTACATATATATATACATATATATGTATATATACATGTATATGTACATATATATATACATATATATGTATATATATATGTATATGTACATATATATATACATATATATGTATGTGTATATATATATATATATATATATATATATATATATATATGTCAAGAGAAAGAAATTCCATAAATTTTATAGCTGATTAAAATGTACTATTTTATTAAATGTCCCACTCCATATTCCTTTTTTTAAAAAAAATTAATTTCTTTTTTGGTGCTTAGCAGATGAGTTTATTTGATTGTATATTAAATTCCAAAGTTTCCTTATCACTTGAGGATAATTACATTGTCATTACAACTCCTCTTAGAAACCTAGAGTGGCCCTAGGGCCTAGTGACTCTGAATAGTTGACAGAGACATTAAAAGGGGCAGATGCTCATAACTTGGGGCTTGGGTAAATTCGTATATATTTAAGTCTGCGCTTTTTTCGGGTGACTAGTTTCATAACTTATATTAGATTCTCAAATTTATCCTTCACCTTCGAAAAGGTTAAGAATCATTAAGACTGGGTTGTGTGTAACAATCTTTCATATTACAATTACAATGTGCTCAACAAATTATCTCAACACACATACAAATCAACATGCAACTAGAGTCTTGATTGAAGTACGGTCTCTCATACTTTGAGACAAGAAAGATAAGTATTTGATTAGTACAACAATTTCTATGTTGCCTTAGTCAAATGATTATATTACAGAAGGTTGAGAAAGTTTTTGGTTTACTAACAGAGAAAGGTTGAAAGTATTGCTAGTGCCATATTTTATGTCAATAAATATTTCAGATAGTGTATGTTTACTGCTTCAAGCAAAATAACTGGTTTACTTTAAGAATTTTGTATAAAAATATGTCCCAAATATAAGTCATCCTGCTGAGTTTTTCAATGGTGGCAAATAAATTTGGAATTTTATGATAACTGTATTTTTCTTTGTTTCACATTAGCGCTGAGTCTGATTTTGAGAATCTAAATCCTTTATGAAAATGGTAAAAGTACTATAAGGTTTAATGTTCTCATATGTTCTCAAATTTTGCACATGACTTGAAGAATTCATTAACTCCTTGGAGGTTAACAGAGGGTTAGAAATCTTGATTGTCATTTGCTTTTAGAATAGGGTTTTTAGGTAAATGCATGTATGGAGCAAAAGCCTACAGCCAGGGGGCGACAGCCCATCTAATCAATTCTAATCACTGCCTAGGTATGGGATTGTATACTTTAATGATTTTAGAGCCAACAGGTGGTTGTCATACCAATCCTGTTAAGAGATTTTAAGAACTGTAGTGTAAGATGTGAAAGAAATGTTTGCTAGGGGCAAGCTGTCTGTTAGGGAAACTTTAGAAATAATTATACTTAGATTTTGTCATAACAATGTAACTTGCTTAAGGAGAGGTTATACTTTAGATAATGAGCTAGTTTGACCAACTTAGCTTTTCACAAACTGTACTTTTGAATGTCACGTTGTCAATTTTACTGATATTACTAGTTTCCATTGTTTAAGCTATACTTAGCCATAGATAACTTTTGTAACACTGCCCATGTCCTTGTGTCCTTTTATAATGATTGAATCAACTGAATTTACTTGTGAAACTTTCTTGTCCTTACAATAAAAAAACAGAAGCTAACTTTGAATTGGGGCTGTACCCAGTTTTCTCCTTCTAACAGGGGAGTTACTGGGGTACAGACTCTTCAGGCTTCTTATCGCATTCATGGTGCTTTGAGTAATACTTTTTTCATCTCCATTACAGAATGAGAAGTGTAACAACCCTTGTCTCCAGGAAGAGTATCAGGCTGTAGGGTTTCAGTTCTTACAACTGCCAGTCAATCTACTTATATATCAGCACTTTCTTCCTCTAATAATAGTCTACATACAAATCTAAATCTCTGTGGTTAAGGAAAATCAAATCATGAATCAGTATGTTCTTCCACAAATAAAAAATGTAAAATTGACTATATGTATTTTATTTATTTTTCTGTACTTATATGTTTTCAGCTCATTTCTGTATTGTCAAAATTTAGTTGGTGACTGCTAATTTTGTGAGTATTCTTTTTTATATAACAACTAAAAGGGAAAGTTTGATAGGTGTAATAATGGAGACCCAACGATGTCCGTATCTTAATCTAGAAAATCTGTGAATATGTTACCTGCCATGGTAAAGTGATTTTTGCATATGTGATCAATTTAAGCACCTCAAGATGGGGAAATTATTCATGATTGTTTGGATGGGTCCAATGTAATCACAGGGTCTGTATAAAAAGGAGGCAGGAGGGTTGGAGTCAAAGAAGATGTGATGATGAAAGTAGAGGAGAGGAAGAGAGAGAGAGAGAGGTAAAGAGAGAGATTTGAAAATACTAAAATGTTAGATTTGAAAGTGGGGGAAGGGCCCATATGACAAGGCATGCAGGAAACCTTTAGAAGCTGAAAAAGTCAAGGAATTGAATTCTCCTCTACAGCTTCTTTAAGGACTGAAGCCCTGTTGACTAGTTGAGTCTAGGAATTTGGCCTGCCTCCAGAACAGTAAAAGATAAATTTATGTTATTAAGCGACTAAATTTGTGGTATTTTGTCATTGCAGCAGTGGGAAACTAACACAGAAGGCATGGGTGAATTAAATATAAAATGAATTATAATATATAAATATGTGAGAAAATAATTTTATTTTTAATCATATTCTTTGATTATAACAGGTAAGTGACTGAACTAATTGTTATAAACAATATTTATGTCCCCTCAAAATTAGTATGTTGAAATCTAATCAATTCCCAATGTGGTGGTATTTGGAGGTGGGGCCTTTGGGAGATGATTACATCATGAGGTCAGAACCCTCATGTATGAGAGTATCATTTTTTTAAAAAAAAAGACCTCAGAGAGCTCTTTTGCTTTTTCTACCATGTCCTAACACAGCAAAAAGACAGCTGTCTAAAAATTAAGAAGTCGGCCTTCACCAGACACCAGATCTTCTGGTGCTTTGATCTGGGTCTTCCATGCCTCCAGTAGTATGAGAAATAAATATTAGATGTTTAAGCCACCCATTCTGTGATATCCTGTTATAGAAGCTCAAACAGAATAAGACAGAAATTGATTCCAAGAAGTGGGAGTGTTGGTTTAAAAAACTATCTAAAAACATAAAAGTGGTTTTGGAACTTTGTAATGAGTAGAGGCTAGAAGAGTTTTGAGGTGCATGCTAAAAAAATTCTTACACTTCTGTGAGTGGACCATTGAGGAAGATTCTGCTTAGTGATCTTAGGGCAAAGAGGAAAGCTGTAGTGAAAGCTCAAATTTCTTGCAAAATGTAGGTATCTTCCACACTATGTTGGTAAGAATTTGGATGGTAAAAGCCATTTTGATGAGGTCTCAGATGGAAATATGGAACATATCATTGGAAACTGGAGGAAAAACACTCTTTGTTATAAAAAAAATAACTTATATCCAGTTTAAGCAATTTCTAAGCAAAATGTTCAAAGAGCAGCTCAGCTTTTCTTTACAGCTTATAGTAAAATGCAAGAAGAGAGAAATGAAAATGATAGAACTGTTAAGCAAAACGAAGGCAGAACTTAAAGATTTGGAAAACGGTCAGCTTATTCATATTGCAAAATTGAGAAATCATGGTCAGAAGAGAACATGAAGGGTGTGGCCAAGTGTTCATTTCATGAGAAAAATATCATGAATCAGCCATCTTTATAAAATCCAGGAGATATTCTCCAAGACAATGGAAGAATGACCCTGAAGGTGATTCAGAGATTATCTGAGCTGCCACTTTTATCATGGGCTTAGAGTGTGAGGTCCCAGGGCAGATCAATTTTAAAGGAGTGGCATTTGGTGTCTGCAGGACTTTGTCACAGGTTGCCCAGCACCACCTCTCATTGTGGGCTCCAATCTCTGCATTACAATGCTGTTCTCACTAATCACCTCAGGTGCAGCTCCAGATAGCACCAGTGCAGCATGGGCCATGGTTATGGCCCCTCCAGAGGAGGTAGGTAACCAACTTTGGCAATGTTTATGCAGCCTTATTTATACCAATGTGCAGAGTGCATAGATTTGGGGGGTGTGGCTGTCTCCATGTATATTTCAAAAGACAGGGTCAACCAGCACAGCTGCAGAGCCCAGTCATAGAAACACCACAGGAGAGGAACTCTGGCAGAGGACAGCAATGGGGTTATCCTGCTGACCTGTGGGAGTGACATTATCACCCCTATGGACTGGGAAGGCAAAGCATCTAGCCAGAGGATTGTTCTTGAGTCTTAAGGTTTAATGTTGTTCACCTCATTAGGTTTTGAATTTATCTGGGACCTCTCATTCTTTCTTCTTTTCTATTTCTCCCTTTCATAATGGAATGTATCTCCTATGCCTGTTCTGCCAATGCTTTAGGAAGCTCATAACATGTTTGGTTTCATACGTTTACAGCTGAAGGGGAATTTGCCTCAAGATGAATCATACCTTGAAGGTCATCCACATCTGATTTAAATAATATTTAGATGACACATTGTGGGGACTTTTGAGTAAATGCTGGAGAAAGTTAATACTTTGGGGCTGTTGGGATGGAACAAATGTATTTTGCACGTGAGAAGGACATACATCTTTTGGGGCCAGGGGCAGAATGCTATAAGAAAATTTTATAAAATTTATAAAATTTTATACAATTTTAGTCCCTCTGAAATTCATATGTTGAAAGCTAACACCCGATGTGATATTTGGAGGTAGGGCCTTTGGGAAGAGATTAGGTCATGAGAGTTAAGGCCTCATAACATGGGATTAGTGCCTTTATGAAAGAAACCAGAGAGTTGAATTGCTCTTTCTGCCAAATGAGGATACAGCTCTAAGATGGCCATATAAGAACCAGGAAACAGGTCCTCACCACACATTGAATCTTCTGGACCCTTGATCTTATACTTACCAACCTCTAGTATTGTGAGAAATAAATGTTGCCAGCCAGTCTATGGTATTCAGTTACAGCAACCCAAGCATATTAAAACATTAATCAAAGTATTAACATTTTCATCACTAGTACCATAAACAGCCATTAGCAGGAAAGCTAAAAAGCAAAGAAAAAATAAATGGAAGAGCAATGTAGCACCTGAAGATTTCATTTTTAAGAAAAGAAATAGACAGGTGTCTTACGATGGTTTTTGGATGAAGAAGGAAATGGGCGACTAACAATAGACTTTATTTTTGCCTTTTCAGGATAAAGTGTGCATGAATTTTTCTCTAGCTATAAAACAAGAGGGAGCACAATACAGTAAAAGAGACTTCATTCACAAAAAAAAAATGTTATTTATGTTTACAGAAATTTTATTTCTTAAAATAAAACTCTCAAATCAAAAGGAAAATGATTCATGATATCTTAAAAATCTTACTTTCCAGATATATGCAAATATCAAGAGTACAGAAACTAACTCTATTTTAAGAAAAGTAATTTTCTGTTGGATATCTATGATAACACAGAGATTATATTTATGACATATTAATTTATTGAGTCAGAAATTACATAATAAAATGTTATAGATATTTTATATAAGCAAATTAAGTAATTTTTAAATTAAAAAATTTCTACAAAGCTGACTTTGTTAACTCAGAATATTATTATTTGTTTTCAAGGCACTTCTGCTGTTGTGAAAATTTTCCCCATCAGGAATTTTGAGTCAGTTTTGGCTTGTGCTCTTGTACCTTGGGGTGATAGACTGTGGGTGACTATCCAACTGCATCAGCAACATCTGCAGCCCGAATCTCCACCCGGGGTAAAACAGCAGGATAAGGCCAGTAGAAATGATGCCAGATGTGCTATAATTAGTGTATTTGAAAAAGAATTTGGTTTCATGTACTCCGTCACATTTTAATACTTTTAAAACATCTGACAAAAAATTGGTGGTTCATTTAGGCTCTTTGGTAGTATGAAAATATCTGTAAATTCACTGTTAATAATAATGATAATAAAAGACTTTGTTATTAGTGTCTAAATTTGAAAGGAAAACTTAGTAAATAAACAGCAGATAGTTAGATAAAGTTTAACTTAACAAACGATCTAGAATCACTGCTAAGAAGGACCAATGACATGGTCTCCTTATTCCTTTGTTTTAAATCAATCATAGTTAATACCTAGGACTTAATAAAAGGGTATTTTTTATAATAAGACACAGAAAAGATGATCCAATTTAATATAATTTCAAACTATCCAATAGTACTAGGTGCAATAATATAAAGATAAATTAGGTGAAGTGCTAAAATCCTCACAGAGTCCAGGAACTAGACATACTAAATTATATAAAGAAGAGTATAACACACCGCAACAGGCACGACACATTATCTAGCCAATGTGGATTTACATCCCTTTACTTCTTCCCATGACTTTGTTCAAAGCAGCAATATGCCCAGCTTCAGCCAGCAAAACTTAACAGAAATTGTCCTGGGAAACTTTTGGTAAAACTTTTACTCCCTTACAAAAGTGCAAAGGGAGATTTATCTTGCCACATTCACCGTTATCACCTACCTGATATATAGAATTGATGCTAAGGACTATGGTAGTTCCATGGTAATCATGAGGTGGTAAAAGGAGTACAAAAGATCATAAAAGAAAGAGAAGAAATTTTATATGATTTTGCTGAGCAAACTAATTCTAGCATCCACCCCCTCTCATTTCTTGGTAAGTGGAATCATAAATCTCTGTAGTTTAAGCCCCTATTAATTTGGTTCCCAGTTACTTGCAGCTGATAGCTTTTCTAGCTATTAAACAAAATATAATTATCTTGTAGTCAAAAAAGGACAAAATAATTTATTTATTTAATAAGAATTATTGAAGATTTTATATATGTGTGTGTGTGTGTATATATATATACATATATATACATGTATACATATATATACACACACACATATATAAAATGTATGTGTGTGTGTGTCAGGATGAGATAAATATTTGGAGGAAAATTTAATCAGGTAGAGAATGAGATACCATTGTAGATGCAGAGTTTTCCAAGGACATGGTGTTATAGTCTTATGGATGAATAGTATATTTATATTCTGTATTTTAAAATTTTGTTTTACCATCCTCTTTTAATCTACACATGAAAAAATGAATCATGAGACAGAAAAGAAAAAAATATTTTTCAGGAAAATAGAAGGAAATAGAAAATATAGAGAAAATATGATATAAAACTATCAAATAAAGAAAACGTGATAAAATGGAGGAAAAAACAAAAGAACTATGGAATATTTTAAAGAATATTTGGAAGTAGATTTATTATTTTATTGATTAGCTAGAATTATAATGGGTAAAGCATTGTTTAGAAGTAAATATATTGTCATAAATTAATATTTATAAGGATGCAAATATAGACATAATTTTATAAAAGTACATAAGTATATTTATTTCTGGATGATCTGAGCACAATGATATGTGTTTGTACCTGTCTTTGTTTACAGATGCTTATATTCAGTGATACTCAAATTATCTGACTTCCAAAGTTGAAGTCTTTGAATTTGTAATAAGCTATTTCTGACTAGGAAACAGTTTCATAATATACATCTTATAGAATCCACACTTTCCTCTGTCCAGCTAAAAAGAGAGAAGAATTCTTACAATGTCCATAATTTTTGAGTGTACAATAAAGTTACTCTTCACTAAGAGTATGTTGTCATTCCTGGAGATAGAGTCACATATTTCGTACTTATAAACACTACTTTAAATGAAATCATTCAAATAGGTTTTTGTTAGTAATTCTACACCAGATAACATACATAAATATCAAAATAGGACTTTGTAGTATGCATTATCATTCACTGATATTTCATTATGGAGTTCTTTAAAAAATCATTCAATAATTATTATCCCTACATGAGAAAGTAAAACTAAATCATGAAAATGAATAAACGCATGGTATATATTTCTATTCCAGACACTGCCTTTGTTTACTTTCATTGCATATGACATTCATGATATGTGCATCCTCTTGTCTAAGGCTAAAATGTGAACTCTCAGTTTATTTCTCTCACCTTTTTTTTGTACCATCTTTTGTGCTCCGTGAGTGGGATCCCCATTGAAGTATTTTCCAGAGGCCCTTGCTCAACGGCACCATCTTCTCTTTATTGCTCCCTTCCTCCTAGCAAAGTTGATTACTTCTGCCCTTCACCTTACCTTTTGATAGAAAACCAATGAACAAAATGATTTTAAGATTTCGTGTATATTACATAGAACATATTGCAATCGTGTTTTCAGATGTTTCTGGAGAAAATGTGTACACCTAAGGAGTGGAAAGAATTTATGAAAATATAGCAAACCAAAGGCAAAATATTTTTATAGCAAGACACAAACACACTTAAATGTATACCATATATGCAAAACAATGGATTTTATAGAAATAGTTAATAAAGAAATAGCAAAGAAAAGTGTTACCTGAAGAGTCCCCTGACTGAATCATGGTTGGTTTACATATTTACCTCCATTTAGTGATATATTTACAATACTGTATTCTTGAAAAGAAGCACTGGGTATGTTAATAGTGATGATAGCAAACGATTTTGAGGGTTTACTGCAAATCAGGTATAAAGCATCCTACTCAATAGATGGTACTGGTATTTTCAAGTGATCAAACAGGTATAGAAAATAAATGACCAACAAATACACTTATGGTGACTCCAAGATCATACTTTTAACCTATGCAACATATCTACATTCACATCTAGGTCATACAATACTGGCATAGGATTAGGAAGAGTGTCACATAAGGAAAGCTCACCAGTTCAGAAAGTGTGCATGGAGATAGTGAGAGAGGGAAATCATTTTGTCAAACTACTAGAAAAGCTACAAGATCATTGGTATTTGTTCAGTGCTACTAGAAATTGCCAAATCAATAAATGTATGATGAGATACATGAACATAAAAGAAGATGCCAAATTGCAACAATCAAATTCACTTTTATTTGCTACTTGCTAGCTTGGATTTCAGAAGTTGGGAAAGGGTAGGGGTGGGAGGCTAATGCAGAAACATTATTACTTAATTTTGTCTGGAGACTCTTGGAAATTTTATTTGTCTTTGGGCATAAGGGGGTATATTATTCACACAATGGCTTCTTTTCAGTTTTCAGCGTTTTGGTGTTATTGCTATTATTTTATAACCAAGTTTCTATGTCAATATGGATGGACGTTTATATTGTTCTTTTGTTTTTCTCATTATGTACTCTGAGCTCAATATATTGATGAATTAGGCTGAGGGATATTATGTCCCTTAAGCTGGTGTGAGTGGGGGGAGGGGCATCTTTTATTTGAACAGAGGAAGGACATTTAAATTGGACATAAGAATTATTCCCCAGTGAGTGAGGTTATGTTCTTCTGTGAAAACAAGTAAATGCCAAAATCCCCTTAGTTGGAGAGAGTACAATTTTTCTCTTCATTTTCCTCTCTTTTCAGTAGGAAAATGAAACAAAGAGATGTCTTGTCATAACACAAAGAGCTAGATGTTCTGAGTGTGGGTTTGCAAGGGAGAAACATTCAAAGACTAAGAAGAGGACAGAAGTTGATATATCATTGTTTATGTTACATGAGAACATGAAACAAGTTGCCCTGTCCTCATGCAAGTTGAGTTTTGAGAGACAGAGAAAAAACAGGCCAGGTAGGAAATACCCAGGATTTTTCATTTGAAATCCATAAAAAATGTATGTAAACAACAGTGTCTAATTCATAAAGTCTAGTTTCTATGGCACATTAACACACACACACACACACACACACACACACAACCTTTTATTACCATAGTACTGAGCAGCTCCTTAATTCTAGATTTGTTTGTCCATTACTTGGTTTATCAAGACTACAATGATTTGACTTAGTTCATCTTTTTCTCCATCTGCGATTACTTTTCCAAAGGTTTGGTGGGATGACACATTTCTAAGGTATATTTATAATTATTTTACTTTAACACAATAAAGACTTCATACTGTTGCCAGAAATATTATATTATTCTAGAATATTACTCAAATTGTATCATTTCTCCCCCCCCCCCCAAATTTAGTGGCTTCCAATCACCTACATAATAGTTTTGTGACACAAACAGATTCTGCAAGATCCTATGACAATCTGATCCCAAATACTATTCCCAGAGCCTTCTCCAACAATTGACCCTTCCCTCTCTGGAACCTGAAAAGGTTTGGAATATGTTGCTAATCCCCTTCAATTTATTCATTCCAATTCTTTCTTTTATTTCATAAATACTCATTGAGCATGTACTATGTGAAAGGCATTGTCAAAACCCTTGTAATACAGTAAAATAAGAACAAATAGAAAAAAATAAAATAAAATAAATAATAGTAAAAAATTATGTCACATTGAAACTTAGATTGCTATGGGAGAAAACAAAATGAAACATGATAACTGAGTAGATCATACTGTATATTAAAAGGTGAAGGGTACTAAGAATAAAATAAAACTATATGATTGTTTGGAGAGTTGCAAGAATGAGTATGTTTGGAAATATATATTTTTCTTTTAACATTTTAGTTCTAGAGGTAAAAATAACAGGCCTATCTCTTCTATAGTGAAGAAAATATACTTTTTATATCCTAATTCTCTTCTGCAACAAACACTCTGAAAGCTGTGCTTTCTCCCTGAAAACTGTTTCCAAATTTTGGCACCTTGCCTCCTCATGGCTGCATTTTTAGTGCTTAAATATTGATGTTTAATAATATCTCCCAAGGCTTTCTTATCATGTTATATTTTACCTTCCTTTTGCGAAAATAATCCAGATAATACAATAACCCCAGAGCTTTAGTGATCCTTACTGGGCAGATGACATACACATTTATATATTTGCCAATACCTCTTCCTAGACTACCAGCATTTATACCTATCTACCAGATTTATTCATCTGAATCTCAACAATTCCTTATATTTCTAAAACCAAATTCTAATCATTTCAATGAAACTAGTCCCTCCAGAAAAAAATACAAATAAAAATTTTAGAATAGATGTTACTCATTCTGAAGCACAGGCTGGACAGTTAGAAGTAATCCTTGATCCAACCATAGCCAAAGTATTAACTGTAAAAGTCTTAAATATTGTCTTTCATTTCTATTGCTGACATCTTCATGCTCCTGATGCTTGTCTCTGTGAATCTTCTCTGATCCTCTCTAATCCATTTTATACATTGAGACCAAAATGTATATATACCTCTATATAATCAATAGATTTTGTTATATATTTAAGGTGTACAACATGATGTTTTGATATTCTTATCTTGATGCATATTTACATAGTAAAGTGATAAGAGTACCTAAAATACACTCTCTTGGCAAATTACCAGTGTAAAGCATAATTATTAACTATAGTCCTTATGTAGTATGTTAGATCTGTAGACTCATCTGTCCAGTAAATGCAACTTTGTGCCCTTTGACCTACACCTTCCCATTTCCCACCTCTCCCACCCCTGCCCCTGCTAAACACGATTCTACCTTCTGTTTCTATGTATTCCTTTTTTTAAAAAAAATAAGATTTCCCATATAAAACCAACAAATAAAATACTGAGATCATGCAATATTTGTTTTTCTGTGTCTGACATTTCATTCTAGGCTTGTCCATATTATCCCACAAAATATTTTTAAAATTGATTTTACTAGTTTAAAATTTCTGTTGGCTTTCCATTGCTAGTTGGATAAAGAAGATATTTCTTCAAGAGGTGTAAAGGCCCAGTGATGTGGTCATTGCTTCCCTTTCTAACCTGGTTGACACTAATCTGCTCCTGGTTCCTCCTGCTCAAATGGCTCTGACTTTTCTTCAGTTCCACCATGTTCCATATTTTCTCCCACCACAGATTCTTTGCACAATGTCTCCCTTCTTCCTATTCCTTTCTCTTTTAACCAAAACTTTGATAACCAACCTTATGCTTTCTAACTTTATTCAAATATCAAAATTCGGGGCAGCTGTAAATTTCCCTCAGATGCTATTCCTTATCCCCCATTTAAATGCAGGGTATTTTTCTAACATGTCTTTTATAGAACCCTTTTGCCTGCCTTTAGAGCATACCTCAATCATATTTATATGTTTATTGTTATTTTTATTTTTTCTGCTGCTGGTGTACCCCACTAGACCAAAAGCTCCATAGCAGCAGGCACTGTGCTTATTATCGCTCACCATTTCATTCCCAGCATCTAGCAGTGTTCCTCGTACGTAGCAGGACATTTCCTATTTGTTAAATGCATGAGCAGATAGATTGGTCTGCCTCTGCTATTTTATGAAAACAATTTAAACCATTCCTTAACTTCTTTTTGCAACTCTCTGGATTAATTAGGGAGATACAGTTTCTATAAAATTGAGAAAATTGTATTGTCCAAATTAAAAGAAATAAAAATAAAACAAAAATATTTTGCTAAAGATTTTGTGAATATTGTTTACAATATTTTGGCTTTTAAAAAATAGATAGATTGATTCATTGATTGATTGATTTTATTTTTCTTCTTCCTTGAGTACATACTTTAGTAGTTCTTTTTTTATTAAGAATATTCATATGATACAAACCTAATTATAAATAATTCTCAGATATTATACATAGCACAGTTTGCTAGTGACTTTTACATATTCTCATAGCTTAAATTACATTTATGCTTTGGGAAACCTTAAAAATAACAAAATTTTATTGGTTTCAACTATTCATTGTGACTTATTCTGTGTGTAGAGTTTTACTTTAGCTTGAATTACTGATGAGTCCTACATTAGAAATACTATCAAAAGTGTTTCTTTTTTTTTTTTTTAAGTAGAGGTTATGATCATCTGTAACTCTTAGAACCTTTGTGATTTTTTCTTCAGAGTACCTTCTGAAGTCAAAGGTCTCCAAAAGAAAAGATAATAGTTATAGATGGACGCAGTAGGGAACAACCTCACAGAATGAGTTGAATTATACCACAAGAACTGTCTTTTGAAGTTAGTCTCTCTGGGTCACGTTGGAGTAAAGTGTTAATGTCAAATGACCATGCACACAAACCAAGTTCCCCTGGGACTTTACTAGTGATGTATATTCCCATTAGTCAATTGTGAGTTACTCCTAATGATTGACTCCATTTATACGATTTTTATTCTATTCTTAGTGAAAATACACTGGTTAAGTGGACTTGTTAGCCTTAGAAAGGATAATGCTGTGTCTTTTATATACTCCAAACTGACCATTTCCACGAGTTTGCAGTATGTGTAATTGCCTACTATAGAATCATGATTCTGAATAACAAATACAATTTTGGTATTGAATGGCCTGCCTGAATCTGGAGACAAGCCCTGAATCTCCTTTATCAGAAAATATGCTATTTTTAATGAATGTAATAAATCAATTAACCTAAGGCATTCCAAATAATAAAAACAGATGCTATCAAAAATAATGTTTCCATTCACAATAAAGATTAATATCCAAGATAAGAAGGAAGGAATGCTTTAAATGATTTATAAATTACAAGGATGTAAATTTTGGTGGTTCAATTAGCTAATGGTTTAAGTTCTTTTAGTTCTTAGAGGAAGGATTTCAATATGAATGCAAAGAGTTATGATTTTTATAAGCTGGATATCTCATACTAAGGCAACAATTTCTGTGAATTAAAGAATGTTTTATGAGTTTTAAAATAATAGTGGTAATAGTAGTACATAATTTCAGTATAACTAGAAAAGGGAAAATATTTATTATACTTATTAGAAAAGGGAATGTTATCTTAAGAAAAACAATATAAAATAGAAATCTTATAAAAGTACAATATATTTAATGCACCTATATTGTTATTCTGTACCTGTGTTCCATAATTGTGAAGTCTAATTTCCCAGTGTCAATAATCCATCATATAAATTGACTTAGACTAAAATTGATGTTCTCCTAATATCAGTTTTCTTCAACTTATGCTTTAACCATTAAAAATATATACTCAGCATCTCTGCACTAAATAAATACTATCATAAATATGATTTTCCTGAAAAGAGTCAATGCAAACTTATTTTTAAAAACTGGAATATATTATATGGATCTGACTTTCTTTTTTTATAATTACTTGAACATTTGAAAAGCAAACAAAGCAAAAATGTGCTCTAAGGAAATGTCTATATTTTTCCCAGAGTACTTTGGTAAATTGCTTTTTAAAATTTTTTTATAAATAAATTTTTTATCCTTAGTGGGAGTCTTGGTGTTGGGACTAAGAGTTTTCTTGAGATGCTTGTGCAGTTGAGGTAAATGGGGTCTTATTATCTTTACTTGATTACAGTCTTATAAATACTATGACCATCTCTATTCAAAACCACCATCATAGGCAGAGAGTGTAAATGTCTTGCTGTTAGGCCCTGGATTCGCAGTCATGACATCTCCTTCTATCTGTCTCCTGCTCAGCAAAGGCTTCTTACTCCATTTACAACAAACTCCAAATCCCTTGACATAGGTCAGAAGACTCTACATCACTGTGATGGTTAGTTTTATGTGTAACCTTAGTCAGGCTATATAGTACCTAGTTATTTAGACAAACACTAATATAGATATTCCTGTGAAAGAATTTTACAGTTGTGGTTAACAACTGAACTAAATCTCTTCACACACACACACACACACACACACACACACACACACACACACACACACACACTCCCACAACCACACAATTGATTCTGTCTCTGGGCATCCCTGACTGATACAATGAAATATCTCCATCTATCTCTCAACCTTATTTCCCATTACTCTCTCTCCTACCAAGCCTAATTTAGGCACAACTGACTTGGGTTAACATTCTTGAATCAGGACTGGTTGCTTTTATTTCTCTGGTGTTCAGGTTCCTAATTTGGTCATTATCTTAAGACGATTCTCCATCTCTTTTACAAAATACATTTTTTTCCCTGAAAACCTGTCAGCGAAAATCTTCTTACTGTGTTTGGGAATTACTTATAATGACATAAAGTTAGGAATTTTAGATTTTCTTTTTGCTTTTTCTATTAATAACCACACTTGTTATTCAGACTATATGTCAATATTTTCTTCTCTGAAATTGCTGGGAAAATATATTTTACTCAGGGAATAAAACACAAAAGATATTAGGGAAAAATTGTGTTTTTGAGGCAAATTTCCTCAAAAACATTATTCACCATATCAATGGGCTCTCTTACCCGCACCTCATGTATGTGTATCTATCATCCTACCTATATATTTATCTATACTTTTGTGTGTGCAACATTATTTTTTGAGATAGCAATGATCTCAGTTAAGAAAGAAACATTTGCACAGCCTGGGTCTTGATTCTAGTCATTCCTTATTTAATCTGGTTTACATTATGAGATGTGTAAGGGGTAAGCTTTCAGATTCCTAATATCTGGTTTACCTTCCATGTATTCTGGAAGAGCATTTCTTTCAAGTAATTAAATGTTTTTAGCCATTCAAAGTTAATAGTTACATACATACATAATAGTTTTTTAAACTTCTTTAGTAATGTTTTGCTTCTTTGATCTTTGTCATTTTTGCCATTCTAAAAATAATTGATTTTCTTTCCCAAGAGAAAGTGGAACTTTTCTCAATTAAAATACTCTTATAATTTCTCTTTTAGTGGATTGCTTACTTAATAAGAATATTTCCCTGCTAAAACTAATAATAAAAAAAAATCATAAATGTTTATAACTGAGTCTTTCTGTTCTCTCCTGTTCCCATTTCTTTCTAATTGCAAACCACACTTCTCTGGAAATAGTATATTTACTCCTTAATAGCCTTTCTCCTCCTGCTGTTTATTCTTTAGCTAAAGTCATAATCCCACATTTGTGACATTATAATCATCTCTACAGTCACTAATTGTTCTAAAATGCTACTTTAGGTGAAGATATACAGCAGGGAGTCAATGAGCTCACCGAAAAACAAAGATGCTATTTTCAACTATGCACATTTCTTTGTGTTAGGAAGAGGACAATTACCAAATAAAGGTTTATTACCTGCAATTGCTTCAAGTTAGATTGTTTTTAAGTTAAACATTAAGTCATGATTCTTGGCTTAGTTACTTTTTAGTGCTAACTTATTATATTTTTAAGTTACTTTATCTGGTGAACAAGTGTAATTAATCATTACACATTTCTTTTGTGTTGTAGACTACAACCTATGTTTATACTGGTGCAAAGGTACAAACTTCTCAATTATTTTCGTTTTTTTTTTTTTTTTTTTTTTTTTTTTTTTTTTTTTTTTTTTTTTTTTTTTTTTTTTTTTTTTTTTTTTTTTTTTTTTTTTTTTTTTTTTTTTTTTTTTTTTTTTTTGGTGGCTGGCTGGCTGGTAAGGGGATCCAAATCTTTGACCTCGGTGTTAGCAGCACGATCTAACCAACTGAGCTAACTGGCCAGCCCCAATTATTTTCTGATGATAATTATTTGGAATTATTTCATGTGGAAACATCAAGAGGAAGTAAATTATAAAATAAAATCTGTGGAAATAACTTGGATTTTGAAATTAGAATTATATTTGAAGAATATCACTTTAAAAAGTGCATTCCTCTTTGATTCTGTCTGTGCATATTGTAATATTATTATAAAGTTGTATACATTTCTTGTAATTTAATACAAGTACAAAACTAGCTGCAGAAACATCGAAGAATTTTATGCACATGCACACATAGTTTTTTAATGAAAAACTTCTCAGAAAGCTTCTTAGAGTTGCTTTCTAGACATTCTTGCCTCCTTCCCAAATCCCGCAATTATGAAGGTATTTATCATCCCTTTCCCCTCTCCTGTCCATGTGATTCTATCAGAGTAACACCTCTCTCCTCTTTCACCCGTTCCTTTAGTTTCCAATATAATGATGACTACTCAGACTCTGCGACTGTTTCTCCCTGATGTCTGATCTAAGTAACCCAAAAGCAACTTTTTCTGTTATCCTGTTTCTCCATATGTACATATGTTGGAAGAGTCATATTTTCTTGCATTCATTACCTTCCTTATGAAAGTATTCATGGCACATTTCTGGTGTATAAAATTTTACCCTTTTTCTAAGGCCAACAATTCCTTTCTCAGTGTATTGTTAAAATAAACAATGTACCATGTTATCAATGTCTTACTTAGAGTGGAATATCAATAAATGTCTCCTCATCCAATATTTGACTTATCGATTTAGGAATAACTCTAATCCTGACCTTTAAAAAAAACAGTAATAAACTAATCTGGAAAGATAGTTTAACAAGGTGCCAAATCAAGTCTCCTCATTTGCTATATCCTGAAATATTAGAGAATGTTTTCTTATGTAGCAGTTGCTCTCATTTACATAAACTGAAACATTTACCTACTTAATGAAACAGGTAACTCTCTATCACATCATATTTATATCTAAGTTTGTAAACCTTCAATGAATTTAATCATTCTAGATTAGATTTTTGAGGTTTATGCAAGTTGAATTTTTTTTCTGTGTCTATGAATATCCTTTTAAAATCTTCTCTGGGTGCCTGTTTTTTAGTTCCCTTGTTTGAGATGGTCTTTGAAAACAAAGCACTACTTTATTGGGAGGGTTTTCTTTAATTTGTTCTTGGCTGCTCTGTGCCCTTAGAGATACAAAATCCCTTTTAATTTCTAGCTTAGTAGAATTGAAAGATTAACTAAAAGAGGGTCAAATCATGTAACCTTGAGAAACAGGTTTTAATAGAGATACACTATTGATTGTTTCTGAATATCGCCTGCCTAAATTTCTGTAGATAGTGATAGGTACAGTAGAAAATTCAGAAATAGGCAAAACTTTGAGAAAAGTGTCTTTAGTGTTTCAGGTTATTCTTTTCCTATTCCTAGAAATACACGAGTTTTACTTTGTCTCTCCACCTCCTCTTGCAAATAATAATTTACCTATTCACCCGTAGCAAATTACTCCTCATGTTGCCTAGAGAAATGCACAAATTCTTTACGTGAGTGAAAGCAGATTGCTTCTCAGAGACTAGGTTGTACTTCTGGCTCAGCCGCATTCTCTTTTTGTAACTTTGGTTAAATTACTTAAAATTTCCAAAGTCCAGTGTCTACTAATGGAAAAAGATAGAGTTGTACAATGTGCTCTTTAATATTTTTGCATGTCTATGTATGAAGGTTGTCTATAACAATACCTGTCACTTTTTATTTATAAAAATAAAAGTTAATTTTATGATTTTTATTATTATTTATAACAATGCCTGTCACTTTATATATACCTGTGACAGTTATATGTCTATAGCAATACCTGTCACAGGTATATAACAATACCTTTTTCTCTCTCTCTCTCTCTCTCTCTCTCTATATATATATATATATATATATATATATATAGTAACAGACATTTTAATATGATTAGGCTTTGGAGGACATTATCGTGCATTGTATCAGTTATCCAAGTTCTAACCTACCATATTTTCCATTATTGAAACACAAACACAACAGCAGAACAAGTTATTCAACGTCTGGAACTCCCTATGATTTTTATGTGAGTAGCCTTAAATTGCTGCGTTAAGTTTACTCATCTGTTTTATGAGGAATTAATCTACATAATTTAGAACTACATAATTGTACTTTCAATCTATGATAATTTTGGAAATTATATATGAGAATACTAGGACTAATAAGGGAGAATAAAGATATTCCATAGACTCAATTTTTTAAGTGTTGAAAAAGACCTAAAAGGATCAATCACACAATCCAACACCACCTCTATGTCCAAATCATCTCAATAAATGGCCAACCAGCATCTGAATGCTTTCACTGACCAGAGATTTAGAAAGTTCCAAGCTGGCCAATTTCAATTATGGACAGCAAACAGTAATTCCATGTGGTGAACTAAGTTTTATCTCCTTGTGACTTCACTTGATATCACTAGTTTGTCTTTTTGATGCAGCATGGTCTAACTTTCCAAGAAAATGTGTAATTATTGCAGGCCCTATAGTATTTCTCTTTTTCAGATTAAGCATTGTCAGTTTCTTTAATTATTCTTGAAAATACATAATTAATGGTCATAACAACCTCCTCTGTATGTACTCAAATTTATCAATGATCCTCTAGCATTTACTGCCCCAAAATAAACAAAAAAAACTACAGCTATAAGTTTTTAATCCTAGGTTGGGTGGAATCTTATATTCTTTGGCTGGACATGATATCTTAATTAATGTTGTTTCAGGTGAAAACATATTTATAACAACCCACATACAGTTTTAGTTTCAAAGTGGGCAATTCTTAATTTGAAATGTTCTTTGGAAATACAACCACTGACCAAATCCTCTGTATTTTTATTATCCTATTTTTCTGTTACTTAAGGTATTTTCAAAATGTCCATGTTCATAAAATATTATAAATATTAAATATTATAAAATGCACATTAAATAGAACTGAAAGTTAATCATTCAGTTTTGAGGAGATATGTATTAAGAGAGATTTTTAAAAGGGAGTTAAAAATTAAACACTGGGTGTCTCAGTCTGCTTTATCTGATAGAAAATATACTATAAACTGGATGGCTTATAAACATTAGAAATTATTTCTCACAGTTCTAGAGGCTGAGAAGTCCAAGAAGAAGGTGCCAGCAGATTCAGTGTCTGGTGAGGGTCTGCTTCCTTATAAAAAGCAGTCTTTTCATGTAAACTCACATGGAGAAAGGAGCAAGGGAGCTCTGTGACCTCTTTTTTATGGATACTAATCCCATTCATGAGTTTTTTTGCCCTCATAACCTAACCACCTCCCAAAGACCTCACCTTCTAATACCATTACCTTGGGAGTTAGGATTTCAATATATGAATTTTGACGGGAGGATTTCCAGATTTCCAAATGAAAATTTATTTCCAGAGATCATCCTGGATATTAAGATAATAATTGTTCTTTGCATTATATATGGTTTACAGTTTACTGACAATTCATGTTTTATAAACATTATATTCTTTGATTTTTAAAGATAGAATTTTGGGGAGTGCTTTTGCATACCATTTCTAAATCTCGGTGTTAGATGTACAGAATATTCTTTAGAACAGTTATTATCTGTGGATACATGTGCATTTAAAAATTATCACTCATGGCTACCTACTTTGTATTGAAACAAGTGACTGTACATTTCTGGGGGTACAGAGTTGCATATCATTACTTGTGTGCAATATGTGATGCTCAAATCAGGTTAATTAGTATATCCAATATCATATAATTTAATTCCTTTTCGTGGTTCTTTATGGATTCCTCCCTTTTCCCCTCTCCATTTCCCATTGAAAATTGTCTTGCTGAGAGTGGAATAACATGTAAATTTGTCTTGATTTTTATAAAATTGTATAGTTTCAAATATGGCCATATAAAAATTTAAGATAGCTAATAATAGAATACAAATATGACATAATATGAATACTACAAAAAAGGAAAATAGAATTAACAAAAAATGAAATGGCTGGCAAGAATAAAACTTTATGAATATAACTTTATGAAATAGCAAGATTGAAAACTAAAATTAGTCACCACATTCAATGTGAATGCTTTTACTTCCCTTGTTACAGAATCAACTTCAGCAAATCTAAATTAATTGTTTTACTATTTACAATAAATTTTACCTAAAAATAAAATGGTACTGAAAGGCTGAAAGAAAAAAGGGATATATTTCAAGAGTTAAAGTTAACAAAGGTCAGTCAAAGTGAAACTAGTAACAGAAAAATCCACAGCCATTTATTCTCAGAGCTTAACCTGTTAATTACATAAAAATAAAAATCCACATAGGGTTTTAAATAAAGCAAATAACAAGATTGATTTAACTTATAAATGAGCATTATCTAAATATTTTACTTATGCTATTAAAATATACTGCACCCTACAAGCAAAAATAAATAAGTGAATAAATAAGTGAATTAAGAATTGGCTCACAACATAGAAAAATCTTTCTAGATATTCCAAAGTCAGAAATCATATAGACTGTGACTTATAATTAGAATGAAGTGAAACTATATTATAATTAAATATAAATATATAATTTTCAAAAACTTGTGTTTATAATTTTTAAAAACAGAAACCAGTCTTCTAAGTAAGTATTAATTGAAGATAAAATTTAAAAGTACATGTGTATGGCATGGTAAATAAATTCATCAAGAGACAAGAAAAATATTTGAATGTTTTCTGATTAATAAATACAATTGCACTTAACAACCACTCATGTGAAAATTTGGAAAATGACTAAAAATTAAATTGAAGAACAGACAAAAAATTAATGATAATGAAAGCAAAAAGCTATTCAGTCAAAATTTAAAATAGAATCAAAAATAAAGATCTTTCAAATCAATATATTCAACAGAACCCTGGTAAAACTTTCCTATAAAAAAAGGAACATACATGTACACCCATCCTGCAAATACATATCCAACATAGGAAATAGAAGTAAATGTAATAAGACTAAAATCAGTTTCATAATTACAGGATGAAAATGACAATTTTGTGATGGAATATGTACGGCTAAAATTTGCAAGTTATAGTAATACCAAGAAGTAGGAAACATGAATAAATTATTAAATGGAGAATAGATTTTAAACATTGGCAAAGACTTATTCCATTAAGAATCACCAAATCAAGGTAAGTTTACAAAATTCTATTTTAGCTGAATTAGATGGATTGTGTGTGATTATTGAGTAATTTTAAACATATGGTAGAAAGTTCCCCCAAATAAATTATGTTTCTGTCTACTATATACATATCTAATATATTTCTGTAACCTACCTATTCAATCATCTATTTACATCTCTCTATATATATCATCATTGCTGGCAATTTGATCATCAAAAGAAGTGAATAATTTGGACTTTTTATAAATTCTATAATTTATAAATATCCTTTTTAAATGTTTATATTTTTAGGGCATGATTTAGCCCATTATGGGCTCAGGATTATTAATGGGATAGGAGTTAATATAAACATTTGAAATTAGGTGTTTTTTTGATAGATTCCTTAAATGGAGACACTGGGTCAGAAATTTAATTGTGCATGAATTTTTAGTGTCCTCTTTAGGAAAAACCTGTTGTATTAGTCTGTTTCTGTTGCTTATACCAAATATATGGAACCTACATAAAAAGAAAATGAAATGCATTCCTTGCAGTTTTGGAGGCTGGGAAGTCTACAGTGCAGGGTACACATCTGGTAAGGGTCTTAGTGGTGGTGACAGTGACCCAGGGTTCTCACATGGCAGAAAATGGTGGAGCAGCAAGAGAGACTAAATATAGCCTGTAGCTTTCTTTTATTTTTGAGTCTTGTCTGGTTTTAGTATCAGGGTGATACTCCCAGAATGAATTTGGGAGAATGGCCACAGTTTCAATTTTTTCTGGAATAGTTTGAGAAGGATTGATATTAATTCCTCTTTAAAAATTTGGTAGAAACCAGGGGTCAAGCTGTCTGATCCTTGGCATTTCTTTGTTAGGAGACTGCTGATTACTGCTTCAAATTTGTTTCTTGATATTGGTCTGTTCAAGTTTTCTATTCCTTCTTCATTCAGAATTGGCAATTTGTACGTGTCCAGAAATTTATCTGTTGCCTTCAGGTTTCAAACTTGTTGATATAGAGTTGCTCATAATTGTCTCTAATGATTCTTTGTATTTCTGTGGAATCAGTAGTAATGTTTCCTTTTTCATTTCTGATTTTTGTTACTGGGTCTTCTCTCTTCCTTTTATAGGTAGTCGGGCCAATGGTTTGTCTATTTTGTTTATCCTTTCAAAAAAACAATTTCTTTTTTGTTGGTTGATTTTTAAGTATCATTCTTTTGGTCTCTATTTCATTTAGTTCTGTTCTGATCTTAATTATTTCTTTCCATCTATTTTTGGGGATTAGATTCTTATTTTTCTAGTTCTTTTTGAGATTTAATGTTAGTTTGTTTATTTGAAGTCTTTTTATTTTTTGATGTAAGCTTTTATTGAAATAAACTTCCCTATTAGTACTGTTTTTTTCAGCATCCCAAAGGTTTCATTAAGTTGTACTTGTATTTTCATTCATTTCAAGTAAGTTTTGATTTCCTGCTTTATTTCTTCTTTAACCCACTGATCATTCAGGAGTATGTTCTTTAATTTCCATGAAGTTGTATAGTTTTCTTAATTTCATTTGTTGTTAATTTCTGATTTTATTCCATTGTGGTCTGAAAATATACTTGGTATGATTTCAATCTTTTTAAAATTTTTTGAGTCTTAATTTGTGACCTAACATGTGGTCTATCCTGCAGAGTATTCCATGTGCTGATGAGAAGAAAGCATATTCTGTCATTGTTGGATGAAATGCTCTATATATGTCTGTCAAGGACATTTGGTCTAAAGTGGTATTTAAATCCAATATTTCTCAACTGATTCTTTGCCTAGGCGATCTGTCCAATGCTCAGTGTAGCATCTTAAAGTCCGCAGCTATTACTGGGGTCTATTTCTCCCCTTAGATCTAATCATAGTTGTTTTATATACCTTGGTGCTCTGATGTTTGTTGCATAAATATTTATGATTAATATATCTTCTTGATGCATCTTTGTCTCTTTTTATAGTTCTTAGTTTGAAGTCTATTTTATTTGATATAAGTAGCTACCCCTGCTCATTTTTTGTTTCCATTTGTATGAAATGTCTTTTTCCATCTGTATTAGTCCATTTCTGTTGCTTATAAAAAACAATCCCTTATGGGGTACTTTCTAAGAAAATAAAATTTATTGCTTACAGCTTCAGAGGCTTGGAATTCCAAAGTTGAGGGAACACTTGTGGTGAGGGTCTTGGTGGTGAAGACAGTGACCCAGAGGTCTCACATTGGAGGATGGTTGGAAGCAGAGATAGAGAAATTAACTTCCTCATTCATTGTCCTTTTAAAGCCCTACAAACCATGCCCCTGACCACCATTTTTAATCCATTCACTACAGCATGGTCCTGCAATCTAATCACCATTTCAAGGTCCCACCTTTCAATTGCTATAATAGAATTTCTCACACTCAACACTGTCACAGTTGGGGGGGGGGGAGGGTTGGGAGGACACTAAATCCGAGGCATTTTGCCCCTGACCCCCCAAAACTCATGTCCTTTTCACATACAAATATGTTCATTTCATCCCCAAAGTCTTGACTTGTTCAATTCAAAAGTCCAAAGTTCAAAGTCCCATCTGTGAATTCATAAAAAGTTATCTACTTCCAAGATACAATGGTGGGACAAACTTAGAGTACATATTCCCATTCAAAAAGGGAGAAATAGGCCAAAAGAAAAATGTAATATGTCCCAAACAAGTCTGAAACCCAGCAAGGCAGGCATTAAATCTCAAAGCTAGTGAATCACATACCTTGACTCCACGTTCAATGTCCTCTGCATGCTGGTGTGGGGTTGGGTCCCAAGTCCTTGGGAAGCTCCACTCCTATGGCTTTCCCAGTCTGAGGCCATGCTTCAGCTCTCTCAAACTGACATTATACACTGGTACCTCCAGAATTCTGGGGTATCCATGGCAGTCACAATCCCAGAGCCCCACTAGGCATCATGCTGTTGGGATCTTTCTGCTGCAACTCCAACCCTACATTTCCATTTAGCATTGCTCTAGTGAAGGCTCTATATGGGGAATCTACCTCTGTGACAGATCTAGTCCTAGGCCCATAGGCTTTTCCATACATCCTTTGAAATCAGGGTGGAGGCTCAGAGCTCTAGCATTAAGCCTGCAGACTTAACACCACATGGATGCTGCCAAGGCTTCTGGCTTGTAGTTTCCAAAGCTATGGGTCCAGCTGCACCTGGGGAAAATTAGGCCACAGCTAGAACAGCCAAGGCAGCCAGGTGCTGGTGCTAGAAACAGCATCCTGAGGTGGCCCTGGGCAGCAAGCCCATGGACGGCACCTCATACCTGCTCCGCAAGACCATTCTGTCTCCCTAGGCCTATGGGCCTGTGATGGAAGACTCAGCCTACAAGATTTCTGAAATGCCTTCAAGGTCCTTTTCCTTTCTCTTGATAATCCCTTTCTTCTGTACTAGTCTCCTTAGCAAACAGTCTCTGAGCTACACCATTGAATTGTTCTCCTGAAAATGCTGTCTGTTTCTCTACCACATGGCCAGGCTGCACATTTTTCTAAATCTTTATACTCTGCTTCCCTTTTGAATTCTAGTTTTATGTCATACCTTTGCCACCATAGCTCAGTGTAGGCTGTTACAAGTAGCCTTGCAGCTTCCTGAATGCTTTGGTGCTTAGAAATTTCTTTTGCCAAATACTCTGGTTCACAATTCTTAAGTTCCAACTTCCACAAAGTCCTAGGGCAGGGACACAAGGCAGCCAAGTTCCTTGCCACTTCATAGCAAGGATGATCTTTGCCCCAGTTTACAAAAAAGCTGCTTTTCATTTACATCTGAGATCTCTTTAGAGTGGTCTTTATAGTCCATATTTCCATAAGTTCTATAAGCATTGTGGTCACCTTTATTTAACCAATCTCTAAAATATTCCAAACTTTCTCTCATTTTCTTTTCTTCTAAACTCCCACTAGCAGCTAAGCTTTTTCTAGCCTGTCCTCCAAATTTTTTCATCCTCTCAACACCCATTTCCAAAGGTGTTTCTACATTTTCAAGCATTTGTTATAAGCAACACCCCACTTTCCTGGCACCAATTTTCCTGTATTTGTCCATTTTTGTTGCTTATAACAAAATATTCTGAACTGGGTAACATATAAATAAAATGAGATTTATTGCTCATGGTTTCAGAGTCTGAGAATTCCAAAATCCAAGGAACGCATCTGGTGAGGGTCTTGGTGGTAGAGACAGTGAACTAGGGGTCTCACATTGCAAGATAGTGGAAGCAAAGAAAGAAACTAATCTCCTTACTCATTGTCCTGTCAAAGCCCTCCAAACCATACCCTTGACCACCATTTTTAATCTATTCACTATGGTATGGTCCTACAATCTAATCACCACTTAAAGACCTGGCCTTTCAATTACCATAATAGGATTTCCCACCATCTTAACACTGTCACAGAGGGGGTTAAGTTTTGGGAGGACACTCAGTCCAAGACCCCATCCCTTCACACAATCTATATATCTTTATTGGTGAAATGAGTTTCTTGCAGGCAACATATAGTTAGGTATAGTTTTTAACCCATTCAGCCAGTCTGTATCTTTGAAGTGTGATTCTGAGGGTAACTCTCCATCTGCCCAGGGTACGATCTTCAAATTGGCATATGATTAGTGCCATTAAAATCATTGCACTATTCTATCAGAATGGCCAGTAGAGCTGATGATCATGTGCCTACCGTCTCATTTTCCTATTCTGCAAAATTAGTACCTCGGCATAAGCATGATTGCTTTTCAATTAATCAAGCACCCTATTAGTCCTTGGATAGTTGCTGTGAGAAGCTCTACAGGGGCAGCAATCAACTAACTGATTGATCTCATACAATCATCTCGCCACTTTATGGCTACCTGGCTTCCTAAAGAAATGGAATCATTTTGAGGGCTCGCCAGCAGACTTTGTTGCTAGTAGGTAGTACAATCTACAACAGAAGCAATGAGCTCAACCCTGGAGAGCAGAAAACTCATGCTTTAATGCCATTCA
The DNA here is from genome assembly GCF_000696425.1 of Galeopterus variegatus. NCBI lineage: Eukaryota > Metazoa > Chordata > Mammalia > Dermoptera > Cynocephalidae > Galeopterus > Galeopterus variegatus. Next base: position 86,538 of record NW_007728736.1, on the reverse strand, counting down.
TAGCTTCCATTTCTGCCACTCTATTTACTTTGTACATGAGCCAACACAAAAGATGACCAAGGAGAGAAGCTTGCTGACATCACCTGTTCAGGTCACTATTGGCTATCTCACATCTTTTCCACAGTGTTTGTTCTCTACTGGGTGTTAGTGAGTACTATAAAGTTTTCACACTGTGATCACTCTCACAGGTCAATACACATACCACTATACAACATATTCCTGACTATCTAATCAGGTAAGCCATTTCTCACCATCCGTGACTATAAATCTATTCTAAACTGATCCATGCCTCTCTTTTCACAGGATTACTTGGTGTACTACCTGAGGCTAATTTGGGTTCATCCTTGATTGAGGGTGTAGAAAAACATCGGCCCATTTTTGGCTGGCACAGTATGCTGAGATGACTCATCCCTGTACTCAGTTCTGATTGAGGAACCACTGTTACTTGGTCATAAGGATCCTCTATGAGGCTGCAGGTGAGAGCCAAAGGAGAAGTGTCAGTATAGCAGTGGTAGTTGATATAATATAGGGGTCTGGCACACTTCATACAGCTTATGTTCTTGAACTATACATTCTTGAACACAGTGCAAAAGAAATTACATCCATATTACAATGGATTTCTTCCCAACCTTATGACTTGGTGAGATTGACAGTAACCAGCTCATGATGGGCAGGTCTAGCTGCATGGTCATCTGGTGTTGCATAGTGGGATGCTCTGTATTCTACAAAAATACTACTAGTATGTCAGGAGCTGTTCTCTTTTTTGATCTAGAATAGAGAGGTCTTTGATATGTGCTTTGTTTTAGGACTTGCCAGAAATTTCATGTGGCTCTTTTCTACCATAGGTATATACAGTAGGAAGGGTCTACCAGATCACATAGCCTAGGTTGTATAATCAGCTAGACTTGCTGAAGGGCCCTTTCTTACTCAGAGCTCAATTCAAACTAACTAGTCTTTTGCATACACATTAAATAGGTTTGGAACAGTATTCTCAAAAGTAACACAGTTTAAATCCAAATGATAAAAATGAGTTAACAATCATTGGGCTTCTTTCTTAGTGGTAAGCATTGCATGGTACAGCAATTTGTCTTTTACACTAGAGGAGATATCCTGAAATGCCCCAGACAATTCAATCCTGAAAACTTAAGCAATGTTGCAGGTCCTTGAATCTTTGTAAGATTCATCTCCATTATCTGGAGCACATGTACAAGAGTATGCTACCAAAACATCCAGATTAGTTGCCATTTTTTCCTCCTCAGATTTAATTATCATGATGGCATTGATTTAGTGGATCAATGACATGTTCACAGAAGCTCCAGATGGTAGATTCTGTAATGCTATATTATGACAGAGATAAAAATAAGAAACTTATCCCTCGGGTAAGACCATGGAATTGTCTCTGCACAGTGAACATAATTTCATGTAATTTTCCACGCTGAAGGGTATGGAAAAATGCATTGCTTGGCAAATGTCACATGCTAGTGGCCAAAGTTGTGTTGGTTGGCTCTAGTAAAGATTCCATATCCAGGACAGCAGCTGCAGTTGGGACTATTATATGATTATGTTTGGGTATTCCACTTTTATCTGTCATTTGTCCATCTGGTTTTTGCAAGTGCCAGACTAGCGAGAGAACTGGGAATATGATGAGGAACTCGACCCATGCATCTTTTGAGACTTTATGGATGGAACTGATTTCTGTTACTCTCCCAGGATGCAATTATTTTTATTGTTTTTATATTTTGGTGAAGATGATAGATCAGTTTTTTATTTAGCCTTTCCTATTACTATAGATCTTATTGGTCAGGTGAGGGGGAAAAAAACCTGAATAATCTCTAAGTTCTTAAGTGCTTGCATGCCAATTATATATTCAGCAAAGTGCTACTGGTAGGTCTGTGGATCTAGTAGACCCCCTGTGAGGTGAACTTGCATCAAGACTCCTTTTAAAACCTGACTCCCACATAGCCCTAATCTAATAGGGGAGTTATGATAGAACTTTGTATTCCCAGGATTCAGTATCAACTCTATCCCTGTCAAGTGTTCTCAAAACATCTGGATATGTTCTGTTTCCTCAGTGTATGGTTACCTGAGAATATAGTTTTAGGTCCACTATTATTTAGGACAGTTCTTGAATTTTTACTTCATTTAGGGCAGCACTGGAAGAATCAATACAGTAATACAGTATGCACTTGCTAGAATGTTTAAAGGATGTTTCTTCATGAAAAACTAATCTTTTTTTTTTTCTTGGCCCAATTTGCTCCTTCAGTCAACAGGTCTAAAAACCAGGCAATGGATTAAGACTACCATTGCAGCAGCTGAGTCCTGCCTCCTTCTCGTTCATTCTTTGCCTCTTGTAATAATATACAAGTAATACTCTTATTGGCTACTTATCTGGCTTGCTCCTACAAACATGATTTTATATTATCTATTTCCATAGATCCTATAGGATTAGATGTTACATCTCTCATTCTGAACCTGTCACCCTTTATAGTAGCTATGCCCACCTAACTTTTGTTTGTTAATGCTGCCACCTGGCCTTTGAATTGCCCATATTCCCTCATACCAGTTACTACCAGGAAGCCCAATTCTGAAACAGCATCCCCTACCATCAGTCCTGGTCTACCAAGTAACAGGTGTGACTAACCTCCTCAAGATAGCTTATGCCTTCCTCACCACTGTGTTACCTTTTTGCCTTAGGAAAGAATACCTGCTGCCTTCCAGATATCCTTTTAACTGTCCATAAGGAGGATTTGCTAGCATTATATATTTTAATCTCCAGTCAATGGAATTTGGTGGTTTTTCCCACGTTGAGCAATAGACCCATTATAGCATGCAAAATTGTCTGAGCCTTTTGATCTTTATTTCTTAATTTTTCATGACAGTTCGCATACTTGTATTTCTTTTATGTGAGCCGATGCTTTCCTCAAACTTCCATGAGCTACTTCAGCAGCATATTAGAACTCATCCTGGGATCCTTGCTATGATGCAAAACCCTGTGTCATGGCAGAGTGACAGATATTAACAAGCTCTCGCTTATCCAACTTTATATTTTACTGTCTTCTATGCAATCCTATTAGGAGGCACTCAGAGCCCTACTTTTTCTAGATTCATAATAGCCAGATCTCATGGCTTCTTTGGTATATATAGTCCTTCTCTCTCCTTAGCAAACACAGATCTTGCTCATTTGATTCACACAGAGAATTTACCCTAGTTATTGGTCTGGAGATGAGAATATAAGGGCAGATTCTGAGGAAGAAAGAATTATCTTATTTAGAGATCTTATTTGAGTCTTTTGCATGGTCTTTAAGCAAGACAGTTTTCTTTATTTCAATTAGGGAGGGTAAACAGTTAAGCAAATAAGTTGTTCTATGTAACATGATTATTATGGGCCGGCCCGTGGCTCACTCGGGAGAGTGTGGTGCTGGTAACACGAAGGCCACAGGTTCAGATCCTATATAGGGATGGCTGGTTAGCTCACTGGCTGAGCGTGGTGCTGACAACACCAAGCCAAGGGTTGAGATCCCCTTACCGGTCATCTTTAAAAAAACACAACAAAAAAATCCATTATTATTATTATTATGTGTGTGCAAATGTATCTAAACTTAATTTAATATTTACGACCTTATTGATACTCTAGCCTTGTCATTTTACTTTATCAAATGTCAGAGACATTGTATGAGGCAGGGCATTTCTTCTTATCTCAGTTTAGCACAGGTAAATCGCTTAGCAGCTACACTGTTATGGTAAACAAGAGTAATGATGGGGTTCATCAGCTAGTAAATGATCCAATACTAAAACCCCATCCTTAGAGTTTACTTTGGAGAATCAAATTTGGTTTTCCTCCCTTTATCCAACACTCTTAGAATCTACTTCTGCCATCAATTCCTAATTCTTGCCTGTACAGGATAATCAGTTTTTATAATGCCTTTGGCAAATAATCTTTGCTTTTCTTTAGCAGACCATAGAACTTTTTCAGTTGGTTCCTATAGATATATAGCCCTAGATATTGGTTGTGGTGGAGTGGAGGGGAGGGTACCAAATGTTTTAGTTTGGGTTCCCAAGAAGCAGACATAAAGAAGATAAGTCAGGTACATGTAACTTATAGAATGTGATTCAGAAAAACCCTGAAACAGAAGCAGTAAAAAGGGCAGAGAATGGAGAAGAGCTGAACAAGGATTTAGTCGCAGATAGAGTCTAGCTAAATTTTCCCCTACTTGAGGAAAGAAGCCAGGATCTTCCGTGTCCATATTAGTGACTCTGTCCATCGGCCAGCTTTCATCAGCTGTGGCTAATTCTCTGGTGAAGCTTGAGTGGGTTGGGAAGAGGAAGAGGAAATGACTATCAGTAGATAATATGTACTTCTCACAGCCCTTTGCCGTTGGGTGCACCCACTCTTTAAATGGGATCTGGGAAGGGCATGAACAACGTCTTTACAAAAGGTGATCAATCCATTTTTTTGTACTTACATTATCCAGCAATGTAGCTCAGAAAACTGCTTTACTTCTTTTTAGCTATAGTATCTGGAAAGCTAGGGAATGGGCTGGATGCTAGCTAAGGCTTAGTTATAGCTAACATTTTAGTAAATATTCTTCTTTTCTAAATATAGAGTAAATATCTTACTTAAGTCTTATTTTGATAATTTTTAAGATAATTTGGATAGCATTTAATCAGTAAAGTGGTAAACATATGTAAAGTATTTCTAATTACATGATCATTATTTGAAAAAAAAATCCATTATCAATTTTTACTAATAGATCATACTTAGAAGTATAAGGTTGTTAACATATTACATGGATCTGCACCCAGTCATCTCATATGGAGGATTGTGATAGAGGATGCATATGTTAATTACAGCAGGGTTTGTCAACCTCAGCACTATTGGCATTTTTGGCCAGATGACTCTTGTCATGGAAGGCTGTCCTATGCTTTGTAGGATGTTTAACAACATCCTTTACCCTTTACCTACAAGATACTCCCAGTTGAAAACTGTTGGCTTATAGCATAAGGCACAATAACATATACAATCTGCTGCTATAACAGACTACTTGTGCAGTCAAAACGGAGTCCAGAGTTCTGTGTAAGACAGTGCTAAATATTTAGGGATAAAAATTAAAATGTTTTATTTTTAAATTATTTGAAATCAAAAGTTGATACATGTCCTCTGTTTACATGGAATGCTTAACTGGGATATGTGTTAATATAATATATTAATTTTTAATTGATAATGTCTCTAGTTATGCAGAAAGGTAAATATACCAAAGAGATTGACACTGGGAGCTCAGAAAGTTGTAATTCAAAATTTCTATATTGTATTGCTCAGCGTGGAACGTAGAAGCAGGAGGTTTGAACTGTTCAGTAGGTCACCTGAATAATTTGGAGAGATGTCATTGTAGGCTGAGGGCCCAAGGATAGCAGAGCTAAATATGCTCAAGCAACTAGAAAAGAGGAGGAGGTATGCAATATTCTGAATAATTCTGAAATTCTCATGTATTGTGCTCCACCAGTCTCTGAAAACCTACTACCTAGAAGAATCTAAAGATGATGGAGTTCTTGGGAAGCTAGAATTTGTTCATAAAACAGTGTGGCTTTTCCACATCAACTTTCCAGTGTGGCCATTAGCTGGATGGAAGCATCAGAAATGTGGAGAAAAGTCACTGTGACATAAAGACCCTGTAGAATGACAAAGGCAAAAGTGGTCCAAGCAGCTTGATTGGAATCAGAACATAACAGAAGAACTATACTTTCTAATGGGCTGACTCAGAAGCAGACTTGGATCAAAATATCTTTTCACTAAACGTTCCAGAAGAAAAGACTCCTTGAAAGTCTATGATTTCTTCTTCCTAAGTGAATGTGTATTGGGAAAGAGGTGATGCTGGAGGTTGATAGGAGACAGATACTTAGATTAAAATATTTTCCTTGAAATTCATATCAACAGATACTAAAATACCACTTCTGAGGGTCCCTGTTTCATTTTGGGGGCCAGTCATTGTTTTAGTTACACTTCACACCCTGGGCTGTACGCGTTGACAGTTCTCACATAAACTATTAATCCCATTAAGAAATGTCCAAAAAAAACTCAATTTAATGCTGTCATTGCAACAAAAGGAATAACACGGAAAATGCTTGGTGCCATTTGCCAATTTATGCAACTACTATAATATTGAAATCTACTGTTTGAACAAATGCTAATGAACTAAATATCTGAGCATTAACTTAAAGAAACTTACTTTTAGGTTTCTAATAAAACCTTTATTGGGACATGTCATCTTTCTGCCTCAGTGTATGTGCCTCACATCCCTTCCTTTTCCATTATAGTTTGACTCTGACCCACTCTAGATCTCCCTTAAGGCAGAGGACCAGCTTGACCTATTTTATTTAATTGCCATTTGGATTTGAGGAGGTTTTCTATCTTGAAAGTGGAATTTTTTTAACCAAGAGTATTTCAGGAAAATGTACTTTGAAAATTAAATGATTGAGGTAAACTAGTTATATAATGAGTTTCATTAAACAAATCCTAATGATAAAGACAAGCAAAAATAAAAGGATTTTCATCATTTATCACAAACAAAACAGTTTCAATAAAGCTAATTAAAAAACTTCTCATTTTTACAGTAGGTAATAGTTTCAATCAAGACTCTAATAACTCTCACAAATTTTTAAAATATAGATGTTTTTATACCAACTATCAATTTTCAGGTTGATTTAGCTACAAAATGTGTATGATTTTAAAGTAAAAACCTAATTGCTCATCAAATGAGTCATATTAGAGGCATCTATGCACTGTCTAATTTAGAGTGTATTTACATATTTATTACGAAGAATTGTGAATAATATCTACAAGATGCAAAATCAGATGCTCTTTATTCTTGCCATAGATACATAACCTGGTTTTACACCTGCTACCTTTTGTACGACTACTAACTTCCTGCCACGTGCACTGAACATAAAGCCAGGGAAACACTGAGGAGAGGAGAACCTACAAGCATTTGCTGTCTATGTCAGTCATTGATTTATCCTTCATTGATCTAAAATCATCATTTTATAAATATATTTCTTGTCCATGAAATGTGAAAAGAGCTTCCCAGTGCTGCTTCTGAGAATACTGTTCTTCCTCTGTGCTTCAGATTCTAAACTGGGATATACCAACCTCTGATGCGACTATGAAAAAGACATTGATTTCCAAGGTATCTGGTTTAATATTACAAACTTCTTTTAGATTTTCAGACCATTTTTCTTATATATTCGCTGAATTTATTCCATATATAGTAGCTACTCTTTCCTTTTCTGTTTCTTGTGTTGTATTTTAAAGCACTCATTCATTTAAAATGTATTTAACAAGGATGTACCCTATGCTAGGTGCTGTTCAAAAAAGAACTCCCAATAATGACAACAGCATTACTATGTGACATGTTTTCAAATATTCAAGGACAAATGCTTATTTTTTTCAGGTTGTATTTGCAGGTGTGTGCCAACCTTTTCTGTTGATTTTATCTCTTAAAGATCACTGCATTCATATTTTTATTTTCATCTTCACTGCCACACTCTGAGTCAAAGCTTTCTAGTTGTTTTAGCGTATACCCAAGGTTCATGCCAATTATTCATTCAGTAAGGACAGTAATCCCTAAAATATGCGAAATTGCCATTTTCTCTCTGGTTAACATCTATTAAGGAGCTTTTTATTATAACACAAATATAATTTATAAACTTTATTTATTTATTTATTTTTTTCCTTTTTGTCTTTTTTCGTGACCGGCAACGGATCGCAACCCTCAGTGTCGCGCCCGTACCGGACCGGGACCGGCAACGGGATCGCAACCCTCAGTGTTGCCCCCGCACCTCGCTCAGCCAGTGAGCGGGAACCGGTCTGTATGTGGGATCCGAACCCTCGGCAGGAGCGCCGCCGCGCTTCCCAAGCGGCGCACTGTAGCAGTGCGCCACCGGGCCGGCCCTATAATTTATAAACTTTATAAAATGTTGTACAAATACCCTGTTTGATCTGACCCTTGCATACATTTCCAACAGTTTCACTACTCTCCCTATTGGGCAAACCATTATTCATTCAGATATGAAAGATTCCAAGCTCTTTACTGCCTTTGAACCTTTGCACGTGCACTTCCTCTTTATGAATTTCACTTCTGCCCACTCTATAGAAAAACTACTCACCGTTCTTCAGGAATGACCTGAGAGGAAACTGACTGTAACCATTTCATGGCAAAAAAAAAAAAAAAAAAATTGCTGGCTGCTTACCAAAATCTATTCACTGTTCTTCTGAACTATATTTCTCAGACATGCAACTGAGTGGAATAGGAGCAGAAGGGATGTGTCTTATTCTGGGAATAATATTTTGAAGAAGTAGTGTACTTACTATAGCGCTCTCTCGCTCTCTCTCTCTCTCTCTCTGTCTCTCTCTCTCTTTTCCCCTTTCACTGGATTCATGGAATAACAAGGCCCCTGGAAATTTCAGAACCATTTGGAAACTAGGTCACTGAGAACTGAATGGAGGAAAGCCACACCCTACGGAGAATATCTTTCCTGGATGTCTAAGCAAATTTAATGCTAAACTTTTTGATAATCGTCTTCCTTTGCCTGTTTTACTTTTTCATTATATCTTAGATCTGCATAATAGGTACTATTATTGCCAGGCAGAGTTGAAGATAGATGAGCAAAATAGACAAAATCACTACATTTGTGTTTCATTTTGGAGGGGTAGACATACAACAAATAAACAAGTCAATACATATTTAGTATATTTTCAAGTAGAAAAGGAAAACAGTAAGGTGGCTACGAATGTTGACTGTGGAGGTGACATCATCAAAATAGACAGAGTGGGGAATTCCAGAGTTCAGTCCCTAACCCAAAACAATTAAAAAGGTGGCAAAAATTGCCAGAACTGACTTTCCAGAACAGTAGAATCTATTCAAAACCTTACAAGAAGCAGGGAAAACTTGATGAAAAAATAAACTTTTTTTTTTTTTCTTTTTGGTGGTGGTAAGAGTATACTGTTGTGTTTAAGTGGCCTGACTACCAACCTCCGTACACAGACTGGCAGCAGAAGTGAGGATGTCAGTTGGAATCTTGGCTCAGGTAGCCAGTGCCAGAGGAATCAGATCCCATTCTCAAAGTATTATGGCTGTGAGCCTCAGCCTGTCTACAGCTCCCTCAGAGACTGATGCAAAAGCTTCTCTTTCTCTTATCTGGAGCCCTTGGAGTCTTACAAGGGCTGGGCATCTTTCTGGGCAGCTTTTGCTGAAAACATTTAAAAGTATGGGCATCGGCCCCAGCAGCCTGGGGAGAGGAACACCAATTCTCCTTTTCAAAATTATTTTGGCTTTTCAAGTTATTTTTATTTTTACATCCATATTTGAACCAGCTTGATGATTTCACCAAAAAATATTAATGAGATTTTTGGGAGATTATGTTAAATTTTTAGATCAATTTGGAGAAAATTGACAATGTTACATCCTCCAATAATGACAAAAGTGTCTATAGCTCCTTTTATTTGGATCTTCTTTAATTTCTTTTATTGCTCTATTTTAATTTTTAGCATATAGATATTGGACACATTTTGATAGATCTATACCTATGTAGTTCATGTTTCATTATGTTGATATAACTTCATAATTTAAAAAATTTCAATGACCAAATTTTTCATTGTTGTTATAGAGAAATACAATGGATTTTTGCATATTTATCTTATTTTTATGTGACATGGTTAAATTCACTTTTAGTTCTAATAGCTTATTGAGAATTTCTTTAGGATTTTTCTGTATGTTAATTCATATTTTTTGTGAATAAAGGAAGTTTTATTTCTTAACAAATTGTATAACTTGTATATTACCTGTTTACTGCACTAGCTAGGAACTTCAGTACAATGTTAAAAGGAATTAATGATGGTGGATACATTCTCCTTCTTCCCAAACTTAGGGGAAAATAATTCAATCATTCACCTTTAAGCATGAGGTTAGCAGTAGAATTTTTAGTAAACTTGTATGTTAGAATTATTTTAGATTTACAAAAAAATTGCAAAGAGTGCTCTTTTATACCTCACATTCTGTTTCCCTTATTAACATCTTACATTAGAATCACATATTTCTTACAATTTATGTTCTAATATTGATATATTGCTTTTTTTCCTATTTTTGTATTTTCTAGTAATGTTTTGTGGTTTTGGTTATTAGAGTAATGCTGATGTTATAAAATAATTTGGGAATAGTTCTCTCTTTTTCTATTTTCTGGGTGACTTTTATACGTAATATTAGTTCTTCCTTAGTTATCCACTGAAATCAAGTAGGCCTGGAGATTTAATTCCTGGAAAGATTTTAACTAAAAAATGCATATTTTAACTAAAATATGTACATAAGACTATCCACCTAAACTACTATTTTTCCATGAAGTTTAGGAGTTGTATCTCTGAAGAAATACATCTGATTTTCATCTGGGTAAAATGTTTTTGATGAAATGTAAAATTTTTATTAAAGTCATAGTTGTATGAACATTATAATTTTCTTATTATTCTTTGAAATTTTTGTATGGTCTTAAGTGGTATCCATTCTATCTTTACTTATTTAGGAATCTGTGACTTATTTTTTCACTTCATTAGTCTACCTAGACATTTTTCAAGTTACTTTTAATCATATAAAAAATTGTGAGGCTTTCTGGTTTTATTGATATTCTTCTTTGTCTATTGCCAACTTATTTGATTTTTAGCAATTTCTTTATTATTTCGTTCATTATGATTTTCAGTTTAATTTGTTCTTAATATTTTAGTTGTTTTTTTTAATGTGGAAAATTAGGTTATTTATTTTCAACAGGTCTATATTTCTGATATCATCATTTAAGGATATAAACTTCCCAATGGGTATTGCTTTAGGAGCTTCTACATATTTTATGTTGTGTTTCAATTAAAATATATCATAATATTTTCGTGTTATGTCCTCTTTGAATCATAGATAATTTGAAGTGTGTTGTTTAATTTGAAAGTATTTGGAGGGGTTTTCAATATATTTCTTATGCTGATTTCTACTTTCCATTGTGGTCCGAAAACATTTTATGTATGATGTTCATTTTTGACATCTGTTGAGGATTTTTTATATCCCCAAATATGAACTATGTTGTTGAATGTTCCATATGAACTTGAAAGTTTTTCTTTTATGTACCTTGTAGGATTCTTATCAGTACAAATACATGTAAAACTAGTATGAAGTTTTGGTTTTTAAATCCCTGTACCATTTTACAATACCTGTTTATTCCTGGTTATATTCCTTGGTCCAATTCTACATTCATAATACAGCTATTTCAGCTTTTTTGATTAGTGTTTGCTTAGTATATATTTTTTCCATTCTGCTACTTTTAAACTGCTTCTATCTTTATACTTAATGTGGATTTTGTACAGACAATATAAAAGCAAATCTCACTTTTTCAATCTAATGGAAATCTTATTTAAAATTAGTGTGCTTTAACCATTTACATTTAATGTAACTACTGATATTATTGAATAAAGTCTACCATCATTCTAGTTCTTTTATCATTTTTTTTCTGCCAGGTTTTGAATTAAGTACTATTTATGATTCCATTGTATTTCCAATAATTTCTTATTACTTTTACTTGTTTTTAACTTCTTTGAGTGCTTTAATCTTGGGTTTCACTATATAATTTCATTTAATAAAAGTATAAATATAAAAAATGTTACCGCTTTATGTGTAGTGTAAGAATCTTAAAATACATTATTCCAAACTTGCCCTCTCATTTCATTTTGTCTTCCTTTGTTTTCAAGTATTTGAATGATGCATATACTATAAAAGCAAAATAGATTGTTATTACTTTCATTCTTGCGTTAGAAAGTCAACTATTCTTTAGAGAAATTAAGTATAAAAATGTACCCTTTATATTTATGTTCATCTAATAATTTCCACGGAGTTCATTTATTTATGGAAAAACACATTTCTAGTTGCAATTATAGTTCTGCATGTAGAATTTTTGAAAACATTTCCTATAGTGAAGTTCCAATGGAAATAAAAACATTTGTATCTTTAAAAAAAAATAGTTTACCTTTATACTTATAAATTGTGTTCACCGTGTATACAGAGATAGATTTGAGGGGCTTTTTTTTTTTTTTCCTTTTTGTCTTTTTTCGTGTCCGGCAACAGATCGCAACCCTCAGTGTCACACCCGCACCTCGCTCAGCCAGTGAGCGGGAACCGGTCTGTATGTGGGATCCGAACCCTCGGCGGGAGTGCCGCCACGCTCCCAAGCGGCGCACTGTAGCAGTGCACCACCGGGCCGGCCCCTCGAGGGGCTTTTTTTGTGGATTCATTTATTTATTTTTTTTCTTCCTTCCCACCCCTAGTATTTTAAAGATATCACTCCAAAGTCTTCTTTCTTGCATGTATTCCAACAGGAAGGCTACTGTATTTTGCATCTCTGTTATTTTGTATGCAATTAGTCTCTCCCCCTCTCCCCTTTTACTATTTTTATGATTATTTCTTATCTTTTACATCCGCTAATTAAACTATAATGTTTTTGTTTTTCTTCTTCTTCTTTTGATATTTATCCTTCTGGGGTTTTCCTGTGTTTTTTGCATGTCTGATTTGATATCTCACTAATTTTGAAAAAAAAAAAAAAACAGCCATTAACTCTTCAAATACTTAAATATTTTTGTCTTCTTCTTTGCCAAAAAGTATGTTATGCTATTTGGTATTTGCCATAGCTCTTAAATGCTTTGTTTTACTATTTTGTTTTCCATCACTATTTTTCTTCTGTTTTAGTTTGGTAAATTCTATTTGTCCTTATTCAAGCTCACTAATGTTTTCATTGGCTATACCAAGTTTATTTATGAGTCTGCCAAAATCATTCTTCATTTCTATTACTCTATTTTCTTTTTCCAGCATTTCCATTTTACCTTTTTCTTTTTTTTTGTTTTTTTTTTTGGCTTTTTTGTGACTGGTAAGGGGATCGCAACCCTTGGTGTGGTGTCGCCCACACCGCGCTCAGCCAGTGAGTGCACCGGCCATTCCTATATAGGATCCGAACCCGTGGCGGGAGCGTCACTGCGCTCCCAGCCCCGCACTCTCCCGAGTGCGCCATGGGGCCGGCCCCATTTTACCTTTCTCTTATAGCTTCTATCTCTCTGCTGAAATTTTCCACCTGTTCATGTGTGTCATCTAAATTTTCCACTAGGTCTTTTAACATATTAGTTTGTTGTTATTTAAAATTCCCCTGTTGATGGCTTCAACATCAAATTCATCTCTGGTTCTATTTTATTTTGTCATTTCTTTTTTTACTTTTACAATGGTTTCTAACCTTGTTCGTTTTAGTGTAATATATGTGTGTGTGTGTGTGTGTGTGTGTGTGTGTGTATATATATATATATATATATATATAGAGAGAGAGAGAGAGAGAGAGAGAGAGAGATTGTGGGGAACATGCAA
>NW_007728736.1:53015-73104 GCF_000696425.1 Galeopterus variegatus | reverse complement strand
TGTGTGTGTGTGTGTGAGAGAGAGAGAGAGAGAGAGAGAGAGAGAGAGAGAGATTGTGGGGAACATGCAAAGCTGAGATAAATTATATTCAAGATTTCAAATATCCATACCTCTCCACCTTTTCCCTAAACAGAGATGGCTGTTGCTTTTACCCAATGAGTGCTAGCCTGTTGGAAAAAATATGAGGATCAACATGAAAGGCCCATTTCTGAGACTAAGGAAAACAAGGTATACTAAAAGTTAAGGATGTGCAGCACAAATAAGAATTTCCTCACCACTAATTGCCAGACTAAAGTAAATTATATGTATGCCTGCAAGTGGCCACCCCCTCAGGACAGAAATATTTTTATTTTTCCTCTCCAGCACATTTAAACTGTATCTTGTGATTCACGGGGTTTGCTGCTCTTCCACTATCAATTGCAAGCTTTTGTTTTCAGGAGAGAAGAGTTTTGTCAAGGCTTTGTCCCCTTGTGTCTTCTGCCACCTTCTTCTTGGCCCATACCAGGCAGATGGTTTCATCTGACATTTTTCTCATCCCTCAAACTTTCTTGAGTGTCATTGGGAGTTTCATGATAAAGGGCCCAATTGTGGCTGCAAAATCTCCAGTGTGTCTGTAGCTCTCGTGCTAAGCCACAATTAGTCTTTATCAATGAATTAGGAATTGGAACTAAAGTGTTCTTCACTTGCAAGGCAGTGCTGTCTTCTCCTTACCTTCTACCATTACTGAACTAATCCTTGGGCCTGTTTTCTCCTTACATGCATATGTTTTCAGATTTCAGGCTACTGCATTGCTCTGTAACCTCAGACATTTGATGAGTTTAAGAAGTTCTTATATTTTATATTATCTTGCTTTTTGTTGTTGTTTTGGTAGAAGTGTTACTCTTTTCAGTTTTCTGCTTCTTAGACGGAAAGCAGAATCCTGATTTATATTTTAGATTATATTTCTAATTATCACAATACACTTTTTGGATACTCTCTTGTGGATTCTTCATTTCAATAATATAATTTATATGCCAGGTCTGCCAAATTGTCAATTTGTCTAAGAATCTCTTACAACTTCTTTTCACTCACTAGTATGATCCCAAGAGAAAGGTAATCTTAACAAACCAAAAGACAACTCAGTTTTTGATGTGTTTATTTCCTGCCTAACATCTTTAATAAGTCTCCTCTTCCATATTCCTTCCTTCAGCATCCTCATTCTGAACATTTCCCAGGCATGTACATTACAGAACCAACCATTTATTCTTCCAGAACTAGAATTGTTTACATTTTAAAATCCCCTTAATAAGGCATAAGTTAGTCTGTGCTGATACTCTCAAATGTAGACATATCAGTACTGAACAGTTTTCTGGCAACTCTTAGAACTGATTCTGCACTGCAGATTTAAAAAGCCCTGTTGATTTACATTTATCAGAGCTACTTCTGAAAAAGTCTTTTCAGTCAGTTTACAATATCTCTCCTCTCTCTCTCTCTCTCTCTCTCTCTCTCTCTCTCTCTTTGTTATATTTTTATGTTCTCTAGTAATTCTCCAAGATATATTATAATTTACCTTTATGAAAACTGATTCTTTGTAGAAGAAGGCTGTGAATTAATGCAGAAGCAAAGGTTGAACTAGAACAAGAGAGACCCAACTCTGAAAACCCAAAGTAAAAGTGCACTAAAGTTAGTGGAGTAAATGGATCTAAAACTTTTGGGTGTACATTCACTGATTAATAGTACATTCAAAAAGGAAAAACAAACTTTTACAAGGAACGGTTATGGCAGTTAGTACCTCAACCAAGTTGTCAAACAGCATCACCAATAGTTGTAAATGATAGTTAAGATTGATCAATTAACAAGGAAGCATTTTACCACTCTTCCAAATTTTAAGAAATTATGCTATTGTTTCATAAAAATACAAACAAATAATGGATACCTTCATATTGGAAATAATAGCTCCACACAGTATCACCCAATTAGAGCATTAGCTTCTGTGTTGACTTTTATGGCTATCACATTGCAAGTGGTGGTGGCTGAGGTCTCACCCTCAACTGTTATGCATCAGTGGCAAGAAGAGGGCAGTTTAAGGTGAAACAATGGCAAATGGGGCACTCAGTTGTAAAATTAGTCAATATTCTTACACTTTGTTCGTGTTATACAGTATATTTTTTAGTAAATTAACAGTAGTAAACTTCATGCATGTGTGTGTATGCATACATATATAAATATATCTGTATTTCTCTACATATGTATTTATGCATACACACACACACACACACAGAGATTTTTTCCAAATCAAAAAAAAGTGGAAAGCAAACTACAAAATCCATCAGAGTTTATGTTTGTCTCTGAAAATTTATTTAATAGAATGTGGGAAAACTTCGGGTTTTATATCTTCAAATTATATGATATACTTTTATGTGTGTATATTTGTACATACACAATTATATGTCTTTTTCTGTCCTCCAATAATTATCTTCTCCTTCTGGGATTTCAGTTACACAGATTTTAGACTCTGATATGATCTGACTTGTCCCATGGCTGTTTTTATTCATTTAGACTGGCTTTTTTTTTTTTTTTTTTTTTTTATTATTCACATTGGATAATTTTTATTGCTCTACCTTCAAGATCACTTTCTCCTTCCCTGGCCATCTCTTCAGCTGATTTCTTTTAGTGAATTTTTTATTTCAGGTATTGTATCCTTCAGGTCTGAAATTTACATTACCTTTCTTTTTATATCTATATATTTGTTGAGATTTCCTGTTCTTTTCCTCAGTTATAAGCATATCGTGATAATCTTCATTTAGGATAGTTATGACAGCTACTTAACCTCTGTGTCTGCTATTTGCATGCAATATCTGGGTCATCTTGTTCTTGGCTTCAGTTTCTTTTATTTTGAGAACGTTTTCCCTATACATGTTTTTTAAAAAATATATCTGATGATTTCAGATAGAGTCCTAGAAATTATGAATATTAATTTATGTGGACAGATTACATTATTTTGCTGTGTTGAAAGTTGTTACTTTGTCTAGCATTCCTGAATCAAAAACTATTTCTTGGCCCTATCTACTGTCTCATTACATGTGTGTGTGCAGGTATACAGGATTTTTTTTTTAGCTGAGATATTTTTTAGTCCATTCCACACATGCATTATTCAGGAGTCAGAGAGGTGATAGAAGGAATTTGGGAATCTCTCTTTTGGCATTTTTCTTTTCACAATGATTCCCTCTCTTTGCAGCAACCACTAACTCCCCACTTTCAGGTCTTTAATTTCCCAGGCCACAATGACTGGATATCCACCACTACTTCTACCTCATGCTATAATATGCATTATCTAAAGATAAAATCCACAAAAAATTGGGATATACTTTCTAAAACTCCCCTTCTCTGAGCATGTACCTCCATCAAAATCTGACATTCATTTTGTTTACCAGTGATGTTTTTTGTACTATATCCAAATTTTATAGTGATTTTCTGAGGAAAGTCATTCAGTCAGATTTTATTTATTAACAGAAAGTTATGGTCTGTCAATACCCATTTGTAATTACATAATATGTCAGACTGTTTTATGTCTCAGGTTTTTTAAATGTTTCCTTGTTTTGGAATGTCTCAGACCTTTACTGCATGCATCTAACAGCAGCTAATTCTAAATATCGCACTGTTCTTTTGATGGGAGTGTTCTCCCCTTTCTATGATCAGCAGTAATCACACCAGATGTCTGGTGAGAGTTACTCACCAACTTCTTTCTTTTCCTAATCATTATGTCTTCTTTCCTCCTCTTTCTTCAACAATGCTGATTGGGCGAGAAAGCAAACTTGTGATAACAGCCTCCAGCTGTACAACCATAAACTCCAAACCAGTTTTGGGAGGATTGGGGTTACACATCAGGCTCAGCTCTGCCAGAAACTTCACCTTCTTACAACACAAGGCACCAACACCCCCCCACACTTTAGAACTTAAATATTTACCCCCAAGGAAACGTAGGACACATGTAATGTACATGATGCCATAATGCTTGTGTATGCTCATTCCCATTTGATTATGCATGGAAATAACACAGCCCTTGTTAAATATGCATAAGTTCCTGTAGCTAGACCCTTAAAAGCTGTACCCCCCACCTACTGTGGAGCTTGGTTTGGGTCATGAGACCATTTTGCTCCTAGCTTGCACAACCCAATAAACTCTTTTCTGTTAGAGGCTCAAATTGCCATCTTTGTGTGTCCGTTGGCATACGTGGTAGACAAGGACCCTGAGGGTGCTTACATATGAGAACATTAGCATTGCTTTATAATCATATTTGCTTAACTATTAATCTCATTAATAGGTATGCATCTTAAAATTTGGATCATAATTTTATATATATATATATATTTTTTTTTTTTTTTAATATCACCAAGGCCTATGCACGTTCTAATTCCTAAAAACTACCTAATATATGTTTGTTGGATAAATGAAAGGATTAAGATGAGTAAAATTAAACTAAATCATTCTCTAATCTCCTCATCACCCCATTATTAGGGAACTTCTTTGGTGTATGTTTTACATCTGTAACTGAGGGAATTTTGAATATTATGACAAGAAAATCATGGGAGCCAGATAAATGCTAGTTTAAATGGAAGCACTTCACTATGGAGAATTAAAGAAAAAAATTGTCGGGGAAGATGGTATTCCTGAAAGATTTTGAAAACTTGCAAAATTTTACTAATTGTTTTTAACAAATGCTTCAGCTATCAGAAGCACTCCTTTGATAACTTGAAGAGTTAGGCACTCTCCAACTGCTACGTTATCCACCTTAGTAGAAACAACTCAATAAATAAATCATAGTGCAGAAATATGAGTTTTTAATCATCTTATGATAAATAATTATTTTTGGTTTTGCATCTTATAGTAAACACCAGTCTTTTTTGGTGCTGCTTAATATTACTTAAGATTTCTTCCTCACTATAGTCCTATAGTCTCAGCCTTGAACATCACCACAGTTCTTTGTAGATTCTTCTAATTATTAATGCATCTAAAAATCATTAAAATCTTTAAAATATTCAACATCTTTTTAGTTGTTACCTTACTTATAATGATCTCCTTTAGATATTTATTATATGGGTGTTAAAGTGATGGTTATTAAGGTTTGTCTAATAGTGTTGATTATTAACAACATATAGCAGTTTGGGGAGAAAAAGATTAATAGATTCAGATGCAGGATATAGTGTATACTAGGTAATATTTTACATACAGAAACTTGTAAAATATGGCCCTCTACTCAAGGGAATTATAGTCAGTTTGAATAGTAGAATACACATAGAATATAAAATATTATCTAGTTATATTAATAAAAGATATTACATTCACAGAGAGATTGGAGGTTATTGGAGGACTTGATAGGATAATGGATATCACTTATAATCTGATCACCTTTTTTTTTTGAGACCGGCTGCACCGTGCTCAGCCAGTGAGTGCACCGGCCATCCCTATATAGGATCCGAATCCACAGCGGGAGCGCTGCTGCACTCCCAGCACCGCACTCTCCCAAGTGCACCAGGGGCTCGGCCCCTGATCACCTTTTTATATCACAGAATTTAAAAATTAAAGCGTTCAGATTAAAATCATAAGAAATATTTCTTTTAATTTCTAACTAAAGAAAAATTATATCTAGAGTGACTGTGTTTTAAAAATGTCTTTAAAATAAAATTGGCACTGACATAAGTAAAGTTTCTGTTGAGAAGGTTCATTGTAGGTACCAAAACAAAAATTTCTCCTTTAACATACTGACAGGTTTCCTAGTAGGAATTGCTCATTAAGCCAAGCAAATTGATTATTTCAATGTTTATTCTTATAATTAAGTTAGTTTCTCCAACTTTATACTTACACATTCTTTCTTTTAACATGTCTTTAAATTTGGGTTCACGGAAAGGTCAGTGGTTATGGTTATGATGATAAACTTTAAAGAGTGACTTAGTGATTTTTTTTTTTTTTTTCAATTGCTCATCACCAGGGGAATTTTATATCTAAAAAGAAAGGAGCAGTAATTAAGAGCACGGAGTCCTTCAGGATTTCTACTATAAGTTTAACTCAGGCTTGGTGGGAATTAATGCAAATTTTTGCTAGAATTCCTTGACTCTTAATGCATTCAATTACTTAGTGCTAAAATATAGCAGAATAATCTTTAGAAAAGTTTTGTAGCAAAATCTATGGTATTCTATTAGTATGTTCAGAGAGAAAAAACAATATTTAACATTGGTTTATTATGTATTCTGTAAAAAGCTCTGGCTAGTTTTACAACAACTACATGCCATACAAGTTTGTGAATTATACAGTGATGTAATATAGTCTAAAAAATTATAAAACATTAATTTCACATTATTTTAAAATATTATGGAATAATAACAAGGACAAATTAATCGATATTCAAAGGAATTTAATGTAGAAGGGATAAATTAATAATACATTTTCAGATAATACTTTAAAAATTCTTTGTGCATGCTTATAGGAAAACATTCAATACCATGCAAACATGATAATTACATTTCTGAAAAACCAACTGAGATAATCATCCATAATATAATTTTTATTTGATATTTGTATATTACAATCATGAATGTTAATTTTTACTTCAAAATCAGCAACTTAATTATTTATAAATTTTGGAGAGCTCCAAATTTATGTTTTGTGATTACAATTGTATGATAATTTTAGTCAGATGCATGTCAAAATTAAAATGTGCCCTTAAATTTTAGTAATGGCTCAAAGTACATTAGAAAGAGTTGTAAATCTTATAATTTTTTTGGCAAATTTTAATAGTTTCAACCATGATGCTCAAACATAGTAATAAAATTTCTTTTAAAGGGAATAAATAGCTTCTGAAAATATGATATTTAGCTTCAAAATTAAAAATCTATTTAAAAACTCAGGCATTTAAATAGGTCCTATTATAAAATACATTCATATTTAATTTGTACTCAGAATCTATCAGCGCCGTAAAATGTAAACCTGAGGGCCAGAATTTTGTCTTTTTTGCTGTTTTGTTTACTTTTCTATTTCCAGCTCCTAGAATAGTTCTTGGCACATACTGAGTTCACAATAAATATTTTTAGTACAATGTGTGATAGTTAATTTTACGTGTCAACTCAGCTGGGTCAACGGGGGGCTACGTATTGGGTAAACATCATTGTGGGTTTGTCTAGGAGAGTGTTTTTGGATTAGTTTAATATTTTAGCAAAGCAGATGCTCTCCCCAGTCTGTGCTGGTCCAATCTGTTGAAAGCTTGCATAGAACAAAAGATCAACCCTCTCTGCCATAAGAGGGAACTCCTGTCTGACTGCTTGAGTTGATCATTCATCTTTTTCCTACCTTTGAACTTAAACGGAAACATGGGCTTTTCTTGGATCTTGAATGTGTCATCTTTTGAACTTGAACTACATCATTGACCTTCCTGGGTCTCCAGCGTGCCAACTGTAGATCTTGGGACTCCACAGCCACTGTAAGAATGTGAGCCAGTTCCTTATAATAAACCAAGTAACCTCTCTCTTTCTTTCTTTTTTTTTTTTCTCTCTCTCATCTCTACGCCTATTAATATATACATACACATATTTACATCCTGTTGGTTCTGGTTCTCTGGTGAGCACTCCATAGTATATACAGAGGTTAATGCAAATAAAATCTGAATTTTTCAAATAGATAATAACTTTTGGATCTATTTAAGTCAAGTTTAATAGCTAAGTATAGAAATTTAAATACTGCTTTACAACTAAATATCCATCAACCCATATGTAAAATGTGTGTGCTCATAAGAGCAATTATGTATGACTGTTGAAATAAATCACCAACATTCAAATATTAATTCTGCTTAAAGGATCTGCTTATTTTTTATCATTAATTAATGATAACAATTTTCCAATTTTGTGTTTACATGAAGATGAAAGAAATACAAAAATTTATAAATTTCTCTCTGTGCCATCTTTAGCAATAACCCAGTAGTAAACATGAGATTCTGTAGAGAGTGCAATGTCTAATACAACAATAAAAATTTTGCTATTTCTTAAGTTAGTATAAAAAAGTCAACTAAATTCCCTGCTTTCCATTTTTAAATAAAATAATCAAAAATTTCTTTTTATAATTAATGCAACTTACACTGTTTTACGTAAATAAAATTCAGTATATGTCGGGCCTTAAAAACTAACGCCACCTTAAGTGACGTTATAAGCGGCGCCATTATGGGCCCACAAGGGCGTATTAATGTGGCAGCCTAAGACGGCGCCAGGAGGAAGTAGGGTGGGGGTGTCTGCGGGAACCTTGCCTAAGCCCTTATTGGCCAAATACGTGCTTCTGCGCTCGTGAAAGGCATTGAGACAGGATGCATGCTTTTGACCTTTAAGTTGATAGGATTATGTAAAGCTAGGCATTGAGACAGGACACATGCCCTTGACCTTTAAGCTGAATGTTAAAACCTCCCCTCCCTATCTGCCTTTAAAAGCCAGTGCTTGTGTGCTAATAAATGGAACTGCCCGACAGAACCCCCGCTGAGTCTGAGTGTCCTTTAACTGGGCTGTTTTTGGGGAGCTGGCGGGTGTGCTCACCTCTCTTCACGGCTCTCTTCCCCTGTCTCCTTCCAAAGGGGACAGGAGGGAAAGAGTAATCTGTGCCGTTCGCTCACTTGCCAGAAGGAACGAGGCGAGGGCTGTACCGGTCGGCTGATGGCAGCGGACCCGACATGTATATCAATGTTTAGATTTTTTACAGATAAGACAACTGAAGCAATCAGCTCTCTAAGTATATTATAAAAGGCAACTAGCATCCAGCTGGTAAAAGTAAATTTAGAACAAACGTACAAGTTTCAGAAAGCATAATTTTAAAATAATATTCAACAAAATAAATCTCATAAAATGCTAAAATTATGCACAGTTTAACAGTGCTATCAGAAAAATGCCTGCCTTACCTATATATTTCATTTTTGATATCTGTAATCATAGGCAGTCTTTAGAATATGGGGCCGGCCCCGTGGCGCACTCAGGAGAGTGCAGCGCTTGGAAGCGCAGCGGTGCTCCCGCCACGGGTTCGGATCCTATATAAGGATGGCCGGTGCACTCACTGGCTGAGTGCGGTGTGGGCGATCCCCTTACCGGTCACAAAAAAAGACAAAAAATAAAATATGAAGATATTTTTGGCCATTTTCTAAAACTCTATTAAAAAAATAAACAGTGTTTATAGAATCCCCACTATCACACACACACACAAAAAGGAAAGTTTAATATTTCAATCTCATTCTTAATATAGTAGACTGAGAAACATACAAAATTAAAATATGAACCCACTAATACATTATTTGAAATGAATAACACTCATTTTATTACATATTTAAAATTACATTAATAATTAAATCTAGCTGAAGCATGATCAATAACTTAATAGCATGTTACAAAGAGAGGTAAATAACAAAAGGACCCCTTTTATTAAACATAATTTTTGTGAGGATTAAATGAATACTCAGTTGTATCTGATACATCATTAACTTCTAATAAATATTAGGAACTATTATCAGTACTTGCTGTGACTATTCTCTCTTATTCTGTTGCCTGCATCACTTTCACTAGACTTTCCCCTTAACCAATACACACGATTTGCTCTTGTCGTGGATACCAATGATTGGAGATAGAGTTAATTTTGTTGTTAAGTAGATGTTGAAATAGGGAGGTAATCCTGGACTATCCAGATAGGCCCAATGTAGTCACAGTGGCACTTTCAATTTAGAAGAGTAAGGAAGAAGTGTCAGGGTTGGAGTGATAACATGTAGGGAAAAACTTGGCTGGCTAGTATTAGCTTTGAAGATGGAAAGAAGCCATGAACCAAGGAATTCATGCAGCCACGAAAAGCTCAAAAAGGCAATAAAACAGATTCTGCCCTAGAGCTTCTAAAGAGGAATGCAGCCCTTCAGACACTTTGCTTTTAGTCTATAAAACCTATTCTAGACTTTTGACTTCTAGAACTCTAAGATAATAAAGTTGTATTGTTTTAGCCACTAACTTCTAGTTATTTGTTATACTAGATTATATTTGTTATACTATATTATATTTGTTATAACAGCAATAGAAAACAAATATATTCCCATATGTCAATGATGACTCTTTCTTAATCTTTGCTGATTCCTTGTTTTCTCTTCTGTGTGCCAGGTGAAAATCTTTGGACCACTCCTCTTCCTTACCTAGATTCACTCCTTATGTGTTTTCACCTAGTCTTATAGCTTTGAACACTCTCAGCACTTCAAAGTCTACTGTTGTGGTTTGAACTGTGCCCCTCCTCCCCGTCCTCAACCTCCCAAATAAGCTGAAGTTTTAATTGCGGTAACTGTGAATGTGACCTTACTTGGCAATGGGGTCTTTGCAGAAGTAATCAAATTAAGATGTCATCAGTCCAAGATTATTGCTGTTTTTATAAGTAGATGAAGATACTATCTGAAGACAGAGACACATAAATACTAGGTGATGACAGAGACACAGATTGGAATGATGCAGATTCAAGCCAGGGAATGCCAAGAGTTGACAGCTGGCATCAGAATCTAGGAAGAGACAAGGAAAGATTCTATCCAGAGTCTCACAGTAAGCATAAACTTGATGACGACTTGTTTTTCGACTTCTAACCTCAAGAACTGTGAAACAATAAACTACTTTTCTTTTTCAAGCTACCAGTGCGTAGAACTTTGTTATGGAAGCCTTCGGAAACCAATAATCTACCAAATTCATGGTGCTAATATGACCTGATTCTCTGAAAAACAGACTCCTCTAACTATTTGTATACTAGATATTTTTACCAGGAAATTGTACTAGGTTGTTTTTTGTTTTTTGTTTCCCAATGTGGCATCACCAATATTCCTTGTAAGATCCCCTCTGCATGCTGAAGAACAGCATGTCTACTTCCCTGGACAATTCTGTGTTAGGGCTGCCCATGAAAAAGACTCACAGAATATTTGGATTGTGAAAGAAAATGAGGATTATTACTGTCTACTGGGAGTGGCAGCCAGGAATGTGAGCATACATGAGAGTCACAGACCGAAATGTGGAGAAGTGTTCACCTGCTTCATCACTGTAAACTGAGACAGTGCAGCTTCATCAGTAAGTCTTCAGATTTGAAAATTTCCCAGAAAACACTTGAAAACTATGAGCTTTGGTACTTTGATGCCTGCTTGCTTGCCCTTCTATCTCTATTTTCCTAATTTTCAGTAGAGATTTCTCTGACCAGTGTGTCCTATCCCCCATGTCATCTAACATAAGTACAAATTCTAAATTCTATATCAAATAAAGTTCTAATTTCTATACCAAATTTCTATTTTCTTGAATGAACCCAAGCCAATTTATGAACACAATAAGCATCTCAACTTTACCATGCTGAAGACTAATTCCTGTCCTTTTTTGAACCCCTCCTGATTCCAAACCTGCTCCTTCAAAGTATCCCTGGCTCAGTCAATAGAAACCTCATCTGTCTAGGTAATTCGGCCATAGATCTTATAACTATTCTGATTACTGTCTTTCTCACACACTCTGTTCCCAAATCATTCATAATTCTTATTGAAAAATACACCAGAATCTAGCTTCTCCTCACCACTTTTTCACTATTACCACCCTGGGTCTATTCACAATTGTCTCATTTATGATTATTGTCATAGTCTAAACTGATTTTTCTTCTTCTGTTGTTATTCCCTGACTGATTATTCTTAGCAAAGAAGTTTTAAGATAAAGATTTGTTCAAATGATATAGAAAACATAAATTAATTAACATTTTCAAAGTGGTATACACCTTTACACATAGGACTATAGGCAACTACATAATTTTGTTTGAATACATTCAAATGGTGTTGTATGATGAGTGTGGATATCCTCTTGATTTTGATTCCATTTATGACAACTATTAGTAGGATGGCATTGGAAAGTGATGTAATCTCTGTTAAACCTAAATTGTTCTTCTGGAGGAGAAAGCTAATACTCTCCACAGAATTTTAGCACAGGACCTAATTAAATGTGCTCTGATAAAGGTGGCAATAATTATCATTATTAGAAAAGCTAGAACCTTTGAATTGTAAAATATGAACAAAGTTCAATGTTACTAGTCCCTTGCAACATTCCCTCAAGAGACATAAATACAACAACATATAAACAGACACACTTATTTCCAGAGAGAAATGTCTCTTTTGATCTGGCAGATGGTCCCTGAACAAGTTTGAACAATTATTTGGGATCATTAACTCCAAATTAGTTACGAAGAATAAGCAATCCCTGCTTGTGAGAAAATTGTCCATTTACCTTACAAACCAATCAAAGCAAATTTCTTGTGGGAAGGGTAGAAGGCTGGCAGCAATAGGATGTAACAAGAAAATATACTGAATTCAGAAAGAGAAGTCCTTCTGTTTTCCCTCTGTCTGTCTGTCTGTCTGTCTGCCTAAGCCACTTAAGACACTGTCTACCATATCTAGGGTACTTCAAAATGTTTGTGGAAAAATAGAATTAAAGATGACGCAAATTTTTTCATGAACTTTTTGAAGTATGTTCATTGCCTTTAGACATTTTAACTTCCTGGATTGTTTTTATCTATCAGGTATTAACATGGAGAATTGGCTCAAGTCTCTTCTGCACTCTCATCTTCTCTAAACTAATGGATAAAGTATTTAAATTTCTACCTAACTAGGGATCTACCAACATAGAAGTTTTATCTTTCTCCTCTGATTTCCTAGCTCCACCTACCTGGAGAAGAATGATCAGTTTGGGAAAGTTTAGGTTGCATCATATCAGGCAAATTTTATGCCTTGAGTTTTCTTCAGCCTTGCTACCTTTCCCAATACAAAAGCATTGATCTGATTTTTGTTTTTAATTGTAACATAGTTGATTGTACATCTGTCGGTTACAGAGTTGAATATTGACACTTGTGTGCAATATGTGATGCTCAAATAAGAATAATTAGTATATTCAACATTATACAATGTAATCATTTTTCATGGCCCTTTACCTTCTATTGCTTGAGGCAAAAGAGTCTTTATAACCTAACTAGGTGAATGCAGTAACCGGCAAGACACGGAAAAATCAGATAGTATTTCAAAATATCCTCCTACTAGACTTTACATTACAGTAAATCTTTCAGTTTGACTCCTGCATTTTTTTTTATTGGAATGTAGTTGATTGTACATGTCTGTGAGGTACATCATTGGATATCAATACTTGTGTGCAATATGTGATGTTGAAATCAGAAGTACATTCAACATTACACAGTGTAATACATTTTTGTGGCCCTTTACCAATTCCTCCCTTACCCCCTCCCCCTCCCCCTTTCTCACTCCTGGTAACCTCAGTTCTGTTCTCTTATTTTGAAAATTCAATGCATTATTGTGATTGTTGTATCTTTTTTTTTCCTTTTTTTATTTACTTGGTTTTTTTTTTTTTGTTTGCTTTTATTTTTTAGCTTCTGCACTTTAAAAATATACCTTTCATGTTGTTTTGACAACTCGGTTTTCAAGGCTTTAAAAGCTTAAGTTTGGAGTTGGCTTCTCTGGGTATAATGGCTAAAGTCATATCTATAATGAATGTATCAATTTATTGGCCATAGTAGATAAAAGATTGATTACTACATTATTATTTAAGGTCTCCAAAGGATATTTGATAAATTTAATAAGGAAACTAATAATTTTATTATTATTATAATTACTGTTTTCTAGTTGAGATGCATTTTGTAGCTCCCTGATTCCCAATAATCACATTAGTATATTAGTACTAATGCTTTTTCTTGATAGCATGTGTATATAGAGAAAGAGAGCTAAATTAGAGGCCAAACACACATTGAAAAAAACCAGGTATTTAAACCTTATTACGTAAGTATATTCTATAAAGTACTTTCTTAAAATTTTTTTTTAGGTGAGAATATAGATCATTTAATGTTTTTGTTGTCATAAACACTTTGCATACTTTTACACAATGGGAACTTAATACATTCCTAGAGGCAGACATATCAGGGTACAGATACACATATACAATTTCAATAGATAATGCCAAATCATTCCCAAATGTGGCAACAATTTATCCTTCTCTCAAAGGTTGTACATGAAATAATCTATTTTCCTAAATCTTGACTAAATAGTGGTTGTAAACAACAGTTTAATTTTTTTCTAATATACTGAGAAATAGCACTTTTGATTTAATTTTTCTTATATTATAATTTTTATGTATTTATTGGCTTTTTATGCTTTCTTGAGGTGTTACTTTTTTCTTGCACTATTTTCTACATTGTGTTTCTTTATTAGACTTTCTTTGTATATTATAGATATCAATTCTTTGCCTGTTATGTATGTTCCAATTATTTTCTCCCAGTTTGTTGTCATTATTTTTATTACACATATTAAATCTCTCTTCAGCTATTGTTTGATTTACTTATTTAAAGTTGTTCTTTTATTATAGTGACTGTAAGTCCTATTTTATAGAAATTCTATTTTGTTCTTTATCAAGTCTAGCTTCAATTCATAATAGTGTGAATTCTTTCATTTCAGTTTACATTAGATTTTAGCCATGCTATCCTATGTTCCTTCCTGAATTTTTATTTTAATGATTCCCTTTAATATCTCTGAGAGCTTTAAATATAAATGATTTAAGTCTCTTTCACATGGCCCTACTATCTTTACTTGCTAGGATGTGGATTTCAAAACTCCTTGATGTACATATTGACAGTTGTTACTGAGTGCTCACAATCACTAATAACTTACCCAATGACTTGGTTTGGCTGAACTTTAGTGAAATTTCTTTTCTCCACAAAGAACCTTGAATTTTGGCTTGACTCTAAGCTCAGCAATCAATATGGTGCCACAGAGAAGAACATTTCCTGCTCAACTGGGTTGATTATGCTGTCTGCTCACCTTTGCCCCACTCACCCACAAAGGTCCTGCTAGCCCTGTTTGTCTTTGTGAGTTTGACTGTCACTTTCCCTGACCATTCCCAGCTGTTAAGTGCCACTAATTGCCAGCTGATTGCTCTAATGTTTCCAGTAATGCCTTGGGACATAACTTGCCTTTCAGACTAATCTAATCAAATTCCAGCACTTTGAAGGAAGTATATCTGAGGTCAGTGTTTTAGATTTGTTCTGATCACAGGACGGCTTTTCCAGCTGTCTATTTCTCTGTTTCTCTTTGGCAAACCAACCAGCTTTCAGTTTAGTTCATATCCTAAATAAATCTACAAATCCTTCACAATTGCCTTTTATCACAGTGTTCAGTGTTTCAAGAGCTTCCTTAGGCTTAAATATGTCTACAGTCTGTTTTAAATAAAGTCAGTTCCTTGGAAAGGAATTGGAGCTCTGTACTTTGAACTGCTTATCCCAGGGCAAAATCTTTGAGCCACAAGACTGCTGCTGGGAACATGGACGGTGGTGTGCTTCTCTTTGAATGACACCTCCACTTTAGGAAGTAGGTGTTCAGTAAGTAGGGAAGGCAGCATCCCCATGTCTCTTTTGCTTATCTCTCACAGTGTGGAACCTCCACCATATGAATCAAAGTAAAGGTGATCAGGACTCCAGAATTCTCACAAGATAGAGTCTCCATACTTACTAGGAACTTAGCCTCAGTAATAGATCATTGAGAGCAGATAAGAAATGTTGATGACCTGCCCTTCTTGGAAACACAGCCTTCTTAGAGATACCTGTGAGGGAAAAGGAAGCCCTACATTCTTGGCTGTACCAGTCTGGAGTGGAGATTTCATATTACAAGCTAGGAAAAGGACAGAGGTCATGGGACTGGGCTCAGAAATCACAGACTCTCATAATCCTTATTGAGTCCTAGTAAATTTTTCGAATATTTTTTCATTTGTTTTATGCCCTAAGGAGCATTTCCAGATACTTTTTAAAGAAATAATTTTCACCATTTATGCTGAGGAGGAAGTCAATGGAGCTCCAGATGCTCTCAAAGTGATTTGCTATGCTTACTTTTAAAATCTTTTTTGTTGTTGTTATTGTTAATTTGGTTAAATAGATAGCCAAGTATTATTTCTTACTGACCCATAATTCTATGTAATCAAATGCCCAAAACTTCTGACAACTTTTAAAATTTTACCTTCTCAAAGAAATTCCTAAAATAAAGATATATTTTGTAAATATACCTCTTTGAGATTTTCCAGAGAGTCCCTGGAAAATCATAAAAAAATTGACTCATTTACCTTGTAAAAAGAGAGGTGCTAGAAATAACTAGATTAATTTGGTATATTGAAAATTTCATACAGAATGTTGTCAAATCAAAAGAGATACTTAGCCTCCCCTACATTAAATTTGTGTAAATAAATTATTTATATAAATAATTTAGAAATTGTATAAGGTTCCTATAAATTTATCAGTGCCCTACTGTCATGGCATATTTCTATTTATCAGAAACTTGTGCTGTTTTGCCTGATATTTATTAGACAACAAAAGTATAGTGTTATCAGTCATAGTTTCAGTTATTTTTTAAAAAATTAACTTGGTCACTATTTAATCTCTTTAATTTGATTCCAGTATAGACTTAAGTTTTCGATTAGAGATTCATATCATTTATTTATGGGGTTTTATTAATGCCCAAATGTTATGGACCTACTCCAGACTTCTTGGATGTCGTTACTTAATAATCTTCATATATTCTAATTATATGCTTGGTATATTTATAATACATTATGCTTGGGGATTGTTGTATTTATATCAAAATTGTTTTTTTTCTGTAAAGATTATTATGTTCATCTATTTTCATAAATTAGAAGTAATATCCAATCTTTGTTGAAAACACTATTAATAATAAAATTCATTACATAGTTTATTCAAAACGTTTTGGATTGTTTATTTTGTTTTGCAGGCCACAGAAACAATCAAATTGTTTTGCCACTTAGATTATTTTTATAATGAACTCTCACTAGATCTTTTTACTTTCAAAAATTATCACTAAGTTAACTACAACCATCCTAAGTCTTTTGCTGTCTGCACATAGTTCTTAACTCATGCTTGACTCAAAACACTTTCAAGCCAGGCTAGACCTTTAACAAAAAAGGAATGTTTCAGAAAGAATATGCCAGCCATGTATTTTGGGGCAAGGCTTCTGATGGAATCCCTTAAATAAATTTGAGACCATAGGAGTGGACTGAGTCAGGATATCTAGAGCACTATGGAAAATAAAAAAAAAAAAAAAAAAAAAAAAAAAAAAAAAAAAAAAAAAAAAAAAAAAAAAAAAAAAAAAAGCAGTTTGAATAATGAGAGTGTTAGCTCAAGATTGAGAAGAAAAAATAATTACATAGAACCAAATAAACTAACACATGTAACAGATGAAATAAGGCAGAAGATTTAACATTCTGTATTCAGGACATAAGAAACTTTTCTTTTAAGCTATCTGTAATACATAAAATTTAGTACGCTATGCTTTCGTAAACAGATAAAACATTTATCTTTTCTCTCTATCTTACCAGTCTTAAATTTGAAATGTCTTATTAAGTATTCTTATATTCATGGCAATGTAATCATTTGCTAGATTCTGTAAGAGTCTGTCCTCCTCGTTAACTGGATACATTGGTTATGAAACCAAGGTTTAACTGAAGAGTCATATTTAAAATGTAGCTCATTTAGTCAGATATTACCAGATGTTTTTAAAAAGCTAAGGTTGACTTAATGAAGCCAATGCTTATAAAGGTTTCTTGAGAAAATTGGCCTTGTATCTGGCTTACAAGCTACCAAGCCTTTAAAATGAGCGGGTAAGGTAACTTCGTGTCAGACCCAGGAATCTTAAGGTATTTTGCAAACACAGGGAAGGGATTTTACCCAAATCAATAGGTACTGCAAGGAAAATTTTATGGCAAGCTCTTGCTTGTCTTTCTAGCCTCAAGTGGCTTTTAAAAGTCCAATCTCAGATCCCTTATATGAATTTCCAGCGAAGCAAACTTAAGCAAGTCCTTAAGATAAATTATCATTCTCATGATACCTGTATAAGTAATCAGGCCAAATCCAATTACACCAGCCTTATTTTGTGATCAAGAATAGTAAGTCTTTGTAATTGTCTTTAATCAAAAGAGGAACGAGTGTGTATACATATGTGTGTGTGTATATATGTGTGTGTGTGTGTATACACACACACACATATACATATATATTTTTTTACACACACACACACATACATATATATTTTTTTATTTCAGAAGAAAATAATAGAATGTCCTTTTGGTTTATACTTCCTCTCCCACTGTGTAAAAACTAGTTGGGGCACCTACTTGGACAGGATCCTTATCAACTTATACAAAGAGTCGACCATTAGCAAATATGCAATTCTTGTATTTTCTTTCAAAATCTGCTAGAACCTTCTAAACTAATGTTTTTAATTTTTCTCCCTGTCTTCTGAGTCTGTGCTACTGAGAACTAAAACCTGACTGCCTAGTGTCCTATTGGGATCTAAAGAAGCACCACAAGCTAAAGCCCAATAATCTAATGTATATCTGGAATGACTCAACACTACTGCAGATCTAGCATGAACAACTTTTTTTGCCTGGTGCTATTGCCATGTGAGCCACTAAAGAAATTCACTGAATTTCTGGCATTTTTTGTACCTTGCTTACAGAAATGACAGGGCTATGGCAGTCCTGCGAAAACCACTAATATTACCATCAGAGCACTGCAAAAACTCTGAGTGGTCTTTCAAAATTGTCTGGCAGTGTATATAATCTTGCCTTCCCAAGGGAATATTTTCACAGTGGTCAGAGAAATTGCTGTATGAATTTTTCCCAGCACCTCTCTGATGTCTTTGCCATCACCAAAAATATTCAGACCACAATCTGGGAAATTTGTCGGATTGCCATTGTAGTCCTTACTCCATGATTTAAGTATGATTCAGTCATGAAATTTTCTAACCTTCCTGCAAACTTCCCTAGAAACCTTGCATCTTGGCTTCATTCCATTATTTAACCATTAATAATAATTATTTTTTGTTATATTCTTGACATGCCCTTTGTCTAGTGCAAGATATCTAAGACCTTCCAACAGTTGCCAGTCTGACAATATGCTCAGTAAATGATATAGCTTGTCCTCATGCAAGCCAGCCCATCTCTGAAAACTATTTCCATCAACTTCCACCTCACAGTGACTCCTGTTCTATCTGTAAGTGTTTAAGGGCACACTTGTCTCAAATAAAAGAAGGTACCTGACTAAATGCTCATAATAAACTATAATTTGCCTAGTGACTTGCTTTTTGCTCAAACTTCAGTCAGGTTTCTCTTCTCCCTTCAGGCCCCTGAAATTTGGCTCAATCCAGTCTTAAGCAAAAGTAATGTGAAGAACGCCCCCCCCACTCAACCCTTAACAACTCATTCTCGGAAACAACCAATCACAAAGAGCATTTTCTGTCGAACTGTTCCATTGATGCTGTATGTTCACTCCCAACTGTTTGCGCCACTTCCCCTCAAAGTTCCTGCTTACCCCACTTATCCTTCCTTATAAAAGAAAAGTCTGGGGGAGCAAGATGGCGACGGGTCTGGAGTGAGCGTGCCAGAGGACAGAAAGAGCCTGTGAAGTGTGCGCTGTGCTGCCAGAGTACTATCTGCATTTCCAAGAGAACAAAAAACAAATAAATCACTGATCAACTAATCTACAACGAAAAAAAGCAATTACAGTCTCGAGGTTTTAGGGCCGATGCAAAAGAAGATTCCTGAGAGCGACAAACCGCACCGGGAGACGGAGCAGCCCAAGGCAACAAAGGCCAGGAAAGACGGCAGCGGTGACACAGAGACAGAGAGGAAGGTGCGGGACGGCCCAGCTCTGGCAGCTTTGTGAGTGACCCCCAGCCCAGCCCCGCTTGGGGGGCAAAGGCCCGCCCGACCCCCGCTTACCACACCAGGCTAGGCGCCTTCAGAAGCGCTGCCTCCATTTTCTCCAGGGGGGGCGGAGCTGGCCGGCTCAGATCGGGCAAGCCAGCCATCTTCGCTTGGTGCGGCTCCTCACTTCTTCACTGAGCCGAGCCACTTGTGTGCCTCGATGTGGGGCG
The DNA here is from genome assembly GCF_000696425.1 of Galeopterus variegatus. NCBI lineage: Eukaryota > Metazoa > Chordata > Mammalia > Dermoptera > Cynocephalidae > Galeopterus > Galeopterus variegatus. The sequence goes on along the minus strand of NW_007728736.1, from coordinate 53,135 downwards.
CCCCGGGGCGTGTGGACCGGCCTATAGTCCCACTCTTCCCGCGGAGCTCAGAGGGGGCTGGTAGCGTGGGAAGTCCCCGGCCAGCGTCGAGGGGGGGCTGGGAAGAGAAGCCCGCCCAGA
>NW_007728736.1:50653-51013 GCF_000696425.1 Galeopterus variegatus | reverse complement strand
TACAAGAAGATGGAAAGACATCCCATGCTCCTGGATTGGAAGAATCAATATAGTCAAAATGTCTATACTACCCAAAGTAATCTACAAATGTAATGCAATCCCCATTAAAATTCCTATGACATTTCTCTCTGACATGGAAAGAACTATACAGTCATTTATCTGGAATAACAAAAGACCACGAATAGCCAAAGCAATGCTGAGCAAAAAAAATAAAGCTGGAGGTATTACTCTACCTGACTTTAAACTATACTACAAAGCCATAGTAACCAAAACAGCATGGTACTGGTATAAAACAGAGCCTCTGACCAATGGAATAGAATAGAGCACCCTGAAATCAACCCACGCACTTACTGCCATTTG
>NW_007728736.1:44742-45196 GCF_000696425.1 Galeopterus variegatus | reverse complement strand
TCATTTAGTCTCCTTGTCAGTTCCCCACTTGGCCCCAGTGACACCAGTTGGGCTGGGAAGGAGTGAAGCATAATGGTATCTGAGCCCCCTACCCTGCCATCTTGCACACTCTCTTTAAGTCTTGCTGCCACCTGGAGGGGTTAGAGGCTCAGCCTGCTGTTGGACCCTGTTGCAAGAACACAAGCACTAACTTCTGTGCTGGGCAGGGGGTGGGAGATGAACCCCACATTCAATCCTACAGGAGAATTGGAGCACTGCTGCCTGTTTCCAGGGGGTGAAGGGTGGGGCTAGGGTGACTGATCAGTTCTCCTGCTCCCCTGAAACCACGGAGGATTTATGCAAAATTTTTCTGTTCTGTTAAGCCATCCTTTCCCAGTTCTTTGGCTAGGGGAAACAGCCTTTTCTTGGAGCTTTTATTTTGTGCCTCCAGGTTGGAGGCTTCTGCAGGGCCCTG
>NW_007728736.1:34612-44221 GCF_000696425.1 Galeopterus variegatus | reverse complement strand
CAGGTTGGAGGCTTCTGCAGGGCCCTGCCAATATATATGACAGACAATAAGGAAATCCTGAGAACTCACCATTGTGTGGTTTCTCCAATCCTGAGGTTCCTAGACAGTCTACCTCTTTCTTTTCACTATTCAGAGTCTTCTTAAGTTTTTCTGTTCTGTTATGTACAGGATGTATTATTTGATCTCTATTTTAGAATCAGAAGTTTGGGATGTGATTCTTTAATTTAGAGAGCTGAGACACACATAGATTTTTATAGGTAGGAGACAGTCCAACCAACAATCTTCCCAGGAAAAAATACTTTGGAGGAATGGATGAATGAATGAGTTATAAAATTTCAGTCATTGTCACTTGATTTGAAGAGAAGTTTTATTACACTGTTATCCATTTTCATGTAATTTAACTTCCATTTATTTTCATTCTAACACAAAAATACATTTTACTAAAACAACTAGACTATCAATATAAAAACAATCTCTATACTTAATTATGATATGTATATTTCAAAATTTTAAAGAGTAGATATTTATTGACCTAATACTGGGCTTGTCTTCAAATCTGATGTTAAAATCCTTTTTATTTTTTTACTTTTAATGAGCTAATTTAATTTTTATTAGAAAAGTAATACATGCTTATTATGAAAAACTTTAAAATACAGAAAAGTTTAAAAAGAAACTAAAATATCTTTAATCTTACTACTGTTAATATTTTGGAATATTCTCTTCCAGTAATTTTTTTTGTCTACATATGTACATTAATTAGATTTATATAGTATACATAGTTTTAAATCCTGCCTTTTCATCTAACACTGTATCCTAACCATTTTCCTGTAAGATTAAAAAAATTGGGAAAATTTATTTCATTGGCAGCAGAGTTTGCCATCTTAGGAATAAAACTAAATTTATTTGGACAATCCCCTTTTGTTGAATATTTAGATTGTTCCCTATTCTTATTTTTTGCTACTATAAATTGTGCTGTAAAGTATCTTTTTTAAATAAATGTTTATCTTTATATAATTCTGATCATTTCCTTATGATAGATTTTGTGCTTTCAATCTTTATTTTGAAGGGCATAAAGTTAATACCAGTTTCTTGTATGTTCAGTAAAGATACTCACCTTCCTAGTTTTTAACTTTGCTATCGTAAAAGCATTCAAATATGTACTCAGTTATATTAAAAGTGAGGGCTCTGGGTTTCTAGTGCATGTTTATATTTTTATTATTAGATGCTTTCATAGAGCTTGGGATTTTTTTTTACTAGTCTACACAATTACTCTGAATTAGTAATGAGTGGCTCTTATGTGACACATCTAATTTTCCCACTGAAATGTGAAGATTACATTTTACTCTGAAATAGACAAAAGCATCATTAAAATATACCTGAACACATAGTTGTTGTCTTTTGTTTTTGTTGTTGTTGTTCCAGTTTTAGTTCTTTATAGCATTATGAGAAAATGTATACCACATGAATTCTTTATTGGTCCATAGGAAAAACATTGTTAAATACACAATTTGAGAACAGCCATAGGGTAGCATGTAAATCAGTGGAATCTTTAAATATCTTTGGCTTATGAGAATCGTATGATTTTTAAACGAAGTGAACCAATTTATCATTGTAAAGTATAATAATTAAGCTTCGGTGAAAAAGGGTACGAGAAATATCACAAAAGATGAAAAACACATTGTTTGAATTCAGATGATTTCAGGATGAAAAGAAACTGGTTATAGGTAAAATTTTTCATTTCCTAAAATGTTGAAAGGTAGAAAAAATATTTGCATAAAAGACTTTAAAGATTATATTGCCTTAAGTTCACTTTTCTTCCTTTAGAAAATAGACACAATATGGCTCTTTGTAGCAACAGATTTCTTCTGTAATTGAAATGATAAATAAAGGGATCTGGGCAAAAACCGAGGTGATTGGAGTTTTGAGCTGGGAGTGCTGCAGTTTACACTTTTCTAAGTTTCTTTTCCTAACTTGTGACTCTGGGGCTGAAATAATGATCTCTTTTTTTCCCCTTTAAAATAAATCTTTCCTGCTTCTAACTACCAGGGGAATATTACGAAAACATTCAGAACTAACATTACAGAACTAACCTAGCTAAAAACCGTGCATCAGCATTGTGAAAAGGGCTGTAATTCCAGAGAGAGAAAAACTCCAAACATTAAGAGCAATGTTGATTCTGAGAAACAGTAAGTATATTAGTCTGTTTCTGTTGCTTAGAACAGAATACATGGAACTGAGTGATTTATAAAGAAAACAAAATTTATTTGCTTACAGTTTCTGAGGCTGAGAAGTTCAAAGTCCATCTGGTGGTGGTGACAGTGACCCAGGGGCCTCACATTGCAAGATGGTGGAAGCAGAGAGAGCAGAAAGACAGAAAGACAGACTCTCCTCTTCTTTTAAAGCCTGCAGAACCACGTCCCTGACCACCATTTTTAATCTATTCACTACTACATGGTCCTACAACCCAATCATCTCTTCAAGGCTCCACCTTACAATTACCATAATAGGATTTCCCACCCTCTTTACAGTCACAGTGGGGGCTAAGTTCCTTATCCATAAAACTTGGGGGATACAACTCAAGCTTCAGGGAGTTTTGCGGGGACATAATTCAATCCACCACAGTAAGTTTGGGGTCCCTTCTGCTCATTTAGCAAAAATAAACTTACCAAAAAAATAAATAAATAGAGAGAGAGAAAGAAAATAGAAACCACATAGAAAACTGATCCCTGTGATATTCTTCACCTTGGCATTCCTAACCAAGTATATCAGTTCATTTCTGTTGCTTATAACAGAATATCTGAAAGTGGGTAATTTATAAGAAAATCATCCCCCTTCAAGTGAGTGCCAACTTTTTGATTGGGCACAGTAGGCACAGTGTCTAGAATGCATCGTACTTTTAGGGAACCAGGAAAATATTTTAATTTCTTCTAAACTCAGAAAAAAAAATAAAGAATATATTCCAATTTGAGTTAGATTTATCTTTCACGAATGCAGTTATAAAATACACTTTTTAGTGTTTTTTTAATGAAGGAAGGAGCTAATACATCTAGATCCCAGGAGTCATAGTGTGGGCATGTTTCAAACCCCCAGCCCTTTCAAAGCCCCTGCCATCAGATTCCAACACCTCTCCCTACTCCTGCACTCACCCATGTAAGGATCGGGGATCTGCCCTTATTTACCAAGGACCTGAGCTCCAGGTCACTATTTCCCTCTCCATTCAGACTGTAATATCTAGAATTGGCCCAACCATATATCGAGGCATTAATGCAAGAGGCCACATTTCTAGATAAGTCTCTCCACTGGATTGGAGATGGTGTGGTTGGGTGGGTGGATGCAATAGTGAAGAGCAAGGAAAGTGTTGGGCTAAGGCTGGAAAAAGTGTTTCCTGTTCATTCTGGATCATCTCAGACACTGGGAAGCAATGGAGTGTGTAAGTAGAGAGCCTTGGAAGCCTGATGGAAGAGCTGGGGAAGGCAGAGAGAGGTGTTGAAAGCAATGGAGGCTGAGGACAACACAACCATTTAGGATTTTTCAACATTCATTCTCTCCCTCTCTGTAGTCTTGGTCACTCTCATTTACCTGGCAGGGATAGATGAGGGAAAGGTAGAGGAGACAGGTCTGTGCACTCAGGGCCCAGTGCTGCTAAGGATCTCCTTGCATTCCAGCTCTGGCTCAGCAGACCACATGCCCTCTGCCTCTGAGTGCCCATGCCCTGAAAGCCACACGTGAGTTTTCAAGGTGTTTCAAAGCATCCTGTAGGGAAAGCAAATGCTCATCAAAATGGAAGTAGGAAACAAATCCTGAATCCTCATTTCCCTGGAAGCTTCCTAAGTTCTTGAAGTGCAAAACAGAGAGAAAAACACATGTGTGCAGAGGGCTCTTGCCACACTGTAAAAGTCAGCCTGAGAGTGGCAGGCAACACTCATTAGGCTGGTGCAGAAGAAAGCCTCTTTTCTGAAAGGCAGGAGGGAAGTTAACAGCTGACGGGAAGGATGTGTTTGTTTTAGCTTGTGCTTGGTCCTGGGACTGCTCTGCAGGGAAGGACGGTTGCCCAGGGTCAGAGAGTGACCTTGCCCTGGGCATCTCCCTCTCCCTCTCAGTTTCTCTCTCTCTCTTTGTTTAAGATACAGATTTACATCAGGAAGCAGCCCAGCTTCATAATGATGGAGACTGACTCTGTGCAGGTAAAAATCTTTGATTAATGGTGTGTAGGGAGGAAAGGAGAATGACAAAAACGTTTATTAATTCACTCTGAGATTCAAAACACGTCAATGCCTTTCCAACCTCCTTAGGCATAAAACTGGGCACCACAGAGATCAGCACTGATGTTATATTTGTTCATGGTTCTCTTTCTCCCCCTTTTGTCTGAATCTCTGTCTGCTGTTTTAACAACCTACTAAACTTACAAAATCAAGCCTTATCACCCTTCACCACCACTACCAACAATTTTCTTACATAAGGAAAAACAGAAATGGAGATTCTTGCTTTTTTTTAATCAACACTCTTATCTGAGTCCCCAGGAAAACTAAACTTATTGGCTCACTTTCGAAGAACATTTTTTCCAATTTGCTCCAATGGGATGCCCCAAGGTTATTTAGCTTACTATTTGTCTCAGTATTTAAAAGATTAGCACATTAATAAAAACAGAGATCTGCAAATGCTCACTGTCACCCACGTAGAAGCAATTATTCAAAAGATAAACAATTTAACATCAATCCTTTTTTTTTTTTTTTAAATGCCAATATCTGTCAGGGCCCGTTCTGGGACCTTTCATCTAACACATGAAAATATAATTCATATCCCATGCTGATCTATTCAGGGTGAAAAAGAAATACATGTGTAACAGCAGCAAGAAAAGGCAGCATGCTAAGTATAAAAGTACCTACAGGTGTTAACAATGTACTTTGCACATCCTAGGTGTTTCTTTATGCATTCTAGGTGTTCCACACATGTGTTGAATAAATAAAACTTGTAGTTTATGTATAGTAATAGTCACCTGTAAATATATTTTGCCATTTCATAGTTCTGGTCATCTCACCCATATAATGTTCAAGTCACAAGTCTCTGGTTCAAACAAAATTTAAAATTTCCTTTTGAACTGAGATCATTTGTGAGGCTGAAAAAAAACCCCACAAGCCACAGAAAGATTCTAAGTTATGACAAGATTATTCAAATCAGTATTAGAAAAACTGGCATTTTAGACTGGTACTTTCTATAGAAAAGGGGAATCATCATAGCTCATGTACATTGCACTAAAAAATACTTTTAGTAATATTAAAATTGGCTGGGAATGTTAATATACTGAAATGCATTCAAAATGTATTTATATTTTACTAAATAACCGTGTATCTGGTACCATTAAAGACAAAAATAGCTGTTGTACAATTTTACCTTCAGAATATTTCTCTTTGTTCATACAATTTTAAATTGTTTTAGTTTAAATTATGAATAATTAAATCCAGCAAAGCTTTAAAAATTTTTGTTGGAGGATTATTGTGTAGGGATAAGTCAGCCCCCTTACAGAGTGTCTCGACAACAATATGTTAATTTAGTGGATGCAAAAACTGCAGGATGCAACTCCATCTATCACAAGGGAAAAGAGAAGTCAACTGGAGTTCACAGTAGAACTAAGGTTGAAGAGGTGATAATCTCACTGAACCCAGAAACTGTCTATTAAATCCTAGATTTCACTCCAGGGCTGTTTGGAGGCACTTGGAATCTGGGAACCAAACAAGTAAGGAAATTATTTTATTCATGCTGTTGCAATAGAGGGAATCCCCCAAATCAGAAGACCAGTGTTTCTCAGCAGGATGGTTTCATCTTAGACTTCTATAGGGAAAAGAAGACAAGCTATCTGTGGGGATGATTTTACAGCTGGGATTATTTTTATAGTCAGGAGGAGTCAGCCAGCTGAGGAGGAAATCTTTCTGTGTCTAGCTAATTTGGGGAAGAAAAACAGTTCAGTTAATCATTTATGAGACAAAGAATGGCAATTTGGAGGGTCTGTGTCTGGTCTTTTTGTAATTAAAAAGGGGTTTATTAGCAAGTTTTGTCTAAGTCATGGGGGGAAGGGCGGTTCCATTTCCTCCGTCATTTTCAGTTTGGTTGTTAACTAGAAAACTGTCTTGCTCTTCAGAGTTCACCTACTAAGCAACCTAACTTTTTTGCGCAGTTGTTCATTTATTAGTGTAACCCCCCTGAAGGCTTCACATTGCTATAAAAGATAATTTTCAGGAAAAGGTAAAATGATGACTCTCATACAGATATAAAAATAAACATGTGTTAATAATTTTATTCTACTCAATCGGTGAGGGAACTAGAACCAGGCAGATGTCATAACACCTCAAAAGAGAATTTGAAGAATATTCCTGATATTTTTAGATCAGGAATATTGAAATAAATATGCAAATTCAGGCAAAATGTGTTTTTCCAAACATAGTAGAGGGAAGTCAATTGGACTTGTCTAGAATTATTTTGCCTATATATATTGCCTATAATTTACAAAGCAGTAAAATAGCTCAAGGATTGTGGAAGACTAGACTCATGTAACCTGGAAGAATGTCACTGGATATTGCATAGTTCTCTCCTAAAGCACAATTTTTTTCTACATTGCCTTTAGGGTGAAGTCTAAACTTTTTAGAACTTTTTTTTTTTTTTGATAGTGAGTTCTTTCTGAGGCCCTGGCTCCTCCTACCTCGCAACCCTCTTTCGTTGCCTTTTCTCTCTTTTAGGAGTTGAATTAGTTCCTCCCCACAAATATTTATTTTGAAGTCCTAACTCCCAGTTACCTCATAATGTGACCTTATTTGGAAATAGAGTTATTGCATATGTAATTACTTAAGATGAACTCATATTGAAAGTGGCTTGGCTCCTAATCCAATATGACTGGTATACTTACAAAAAGGGAAAATTTGATCCCAAGCACACACAGGAAGAACACCACGTGAAAATGAAGGCAGATTGCAGTGATGCTTTTGTAGACCAAGGAATATACACGATAACCAGTAAATCACCAGAGGCTAGGGGAAAGGCATTAAAAAGATTTTCCCTCATAGTCCCTAGAAGAAACCACCGATGCTGACAACTTGATCTTGGACTTCTAGCCTCCAGAACAATGAGGTGATATGTTTCTATTGTTTATGCCACCCAGTTTACGGTACTTTGCTGTGGCAGCTCTAGCAAACTAATATACTCCCTTTCCACTGTGTTGTGCTTCTTTCAAGCCAGCCTCTCGAGGTAACCCAGGCTGTTTCCTCTGCCAGTCTTCCTTCCTTCCCATCTACGTTTCTCTCGAGTCACTTAGCCAACTTAAATTCATCCTTCAAATCAGTGTTTCATTCTTTTTTCCTCTGTAAGGTCTTCCTTGTCTCACCTGCCCTCCACAAATGGAAAGTACCACTCTGATGTGCTCCCATGGAACACTCGATCACTTTCCACACTTACCGTAACTAAATACAGTTGATCCCGATTACTTGTGGTAGTTTTAGTCTCTGAGGTAGTTGTAAATACTGAATTAGGGAATGCTGAACCATTGATCACAGGGGAAATACAGAGTCAGGTTCCTACAAGCCTCTGGACACAACATTTTCATCAAATGATGAATACATTGTTTTTTGTGTGTTTCTATTTAGAGACACCTTATTTAATATATATTGTTGACTAATTGACATTGAACTCACAAGCAACTGCACTAAATGAAGGTCATCTCAACAAGCATTTTCTCCATAAGGCACATTACAGCCTTCTTTTACTCAGGAATACCAGTTAGCACTTCAGTACTACACTTGTAGGTCATATTAAACAGTGAAATCACCAATGAAAAGCATAAACAGGCAAAAAAGAAAAGAAAATGTGGATAGACACTTATTTATAGTACAAGAGCTGAAACAAGAAGGCAGAGCATTGCTTTGTTTGACCTCATCTGGGAATGCACAGGTTGGGTGACTCAAACTTTTTGCTTCTCTGTGCATGTTTGTGAATGACCATGAAAGCACTGTGAGCATTAATTTGGGGATTACAGATACATTTTAGCCAGTAGGTAAATTCACAAACCCAGAATCCATGAATAATGAGGTTAGGCTATACTTGCTTAATTTTCTGACTTCTCTAGCAGGCTGTAATTCCCAAAGGGCAGAGACTATTTTAAATATGTCTATTTTCTCTCCAGCACTATTTCTGGCCCATGGCATATTTATTTCTTGAAAGAGTTAATGAATGGCAAGTGCAATAATAAATGTTCATGTTATTGTGCTGTGCAGAATACAAAGATAAATTAATTTTGGCTCCGGACTACTTATATAAGATAACAAATACACGTACATATCGATGCCAATAAGGGTAAGGATTTCAAAAGTATCTAGGAAGTTGTAAAATGTGTGGCTGAAGATCAAAGAGGGTTAAATAGAATGAAGCTGGTTCTTGAAGTAAGTGGAACAATGAGGTAAGAGGAGACTTTTTACTGAGAGAATAGAACATAAGCCACAGATATGTGGGAAACATGGGTTACACAGAAGAAAGCAGTTGGCTGGAACACAAGCAGAGTACACCTTGAGAAGAAGTAGAAAACGATACACCAATAGGTGGCTAAAGTAAGAATCCAGAAGATGAAAAGTTCCCAGCTAGACGTGATTTTTATTTCATCAGATGTGATGGGCCATTGAATGGTTTTGATGAGCCACTGAAGAGAGTCACAAACTGATTGTGATATGTAGTAGAATGTGGACATGATGGAAAGAATGAGTTAAACTCTTATTTGGGTTTATTAGAAAGTTTCGCTTCTTTTTAGAACTTAACTATATGGATATATATTTTTTAATTATATGTATATTATATATTTGTGTGTGTGTGTGTGTGCACGCGCGTGCCTGGCCAGTATAGGGATCAAACCCTCACTTTAGTGTTATTGCTTCTTTTTAAGAAGTGTTAAGGAGACCCTCCATTCATAGCTTAGAGGTGGCCTTCAGGAACCTCAAGGAGATTTGGGGAAAAAATGGAGGAGGGTAGAAGCAGAGAGCAGCCAAAGCAAGTCATAGCTTCCTAGGATGCCCTAATCATTAATTTAATTCGGTGCCTATTAGCATCACAGAGGTCCATCTCCTCTACGATGTCTTCTGGAAAACTGTAGTCAAGTTCCAACTCTATAATTATCAACATGACTCTAAACAATTTACTTTAATCTCTACTGTACTTGATTTCTGTGTCTAAATTAAAAGGAATGGGTGGTGCAGATTAGTACTACATAAGGCAGTTTGGGCCTCACTCATTAGAAATGAGGACTCTCAGGCCTACTGAACAGGCCTACACCTACTGAATCATAATTTTCATTTTAGTAAGATGTCCCAGTGACTCATGAGTTCAATGATAATAAATCACCAGTGTGTACTAAATAGGATTCCTTTGTATAGAAACACATGTAAAACAAGGTTCCTCATTTGATGAAAACGTTATGACCAGAGGCTTGCAGGAACATAACACTTTATCTCCACCAGTAGCAATGGTTCAGTATTTGCTAATTCAGTATTCATTATGACTTTATAGGACACAACTACCACAAAGAGCAAGAATCAACTATGCCACTACTGAGCGAATATAAAGGCATGATCTGCATAT
>NW_007728736.1:32524-33598 GCF_000696425.1 Galeopterus variegatus | reverse complement strand
CATTCTACTCATTTGAGTCCTTTTCTGTTCCTTTATCAAATCTCGCCTCTGGCCTGACAAGAATCCCTTTCTTCCTAAAAGGAGCATTAACTTTTAGAATTCTTAAATTAATGTACAGCTGGAATCCAAACAGACTTTAGAGTGAACTATTCTCCTTTGTCTCTCCTGTTTAATACCAAGGTTTATTCTTTTACTGTTTGCATAAGCGTTTTGTTCTTTTCCTCATTAAAAGATAAATTCCTATAATACAATGAGGTCTCTCCTTCTTTTTAGGGTCTCTGCCACTATTTGCCTGTGCATTTATAGAATCTGCATAGGTGGCAAAATAACTTAGAATGACACCAGGATCACAAGGAATTACTTTTGCCACTAATCGTCTATGGACTCACAGGCAAGATTGCTCCTCTTCCTTCTGTCTCAGAGATGCAAGTCTGAGTGTTGGGTCAGCAACCTTTTCATGATTAAATATTCATGCACAAGCACAAATGCACACAGAGCAAGGCAATAAGAAGGGCCCCAAAATAATAGCAGCATCTCTGTCCTGCAGAGTATGCAGAAACACAAGGAAAGAATAAACACAGACCAGAATTGCAGATCAAAGACAATGTGGGCTGAGTATACACTGATTGCAATGGGGTTCCTGACAATAGTGAGTTCTCAGAAATGTCTAATATCATTATCATCAGGCACTTTTTTAGAAATAATTAAATAAAGCTCTTCTGGTCTATGATCTTACAGGACAGGTTGAATAATGACATAGAAAACACACTCAGAGGGATACCAGGATTGCACCCCACACAGATGTGATATATATTTATTTTCTTCCTGGTGAGATTGAAGGGGCCAGTGTCTAGCATAGTGCTTGGTGTTGTTGGTGTTGTTGGTGGCATATTTTAAGTACTTGTTAAATAAATGAACGACTTGCAAGATGCTGAATGCACCCAAATCTCCTCCTTCCGTGGAGCTAATTTGTGATGTTAATAATTAAGGTGTTAATAATCTATACATAGGCAGAGGAAATAGTGCTAAATAACATGGAGGACCCTAAAGATACTGGCATTAATGATTTATATT
>NW_007728736.1:30032-31324 GCF_000696425.1 Galeopterus variegatus | reverse complement strand
TTTGTAAATATAATTGATACAAATACTTTCCTAACAGAGTGTGTAGTCTAGTGAGGGAAACAGCCTTAAACCAAATTATTATGATAGAAACTCAAAAGTGCTTTGAAAGAAGAATACAAGGAAGGATAGATAGTTTTTTGAGTAGTATGACTTAACTGGTGTTGAGGGAGGCGGGTACCATCAGAGGAAGCTTCCCTGAAGGAGTGATCTTATGCTTGCAATGAACAAATTTAATAGAAGTTCCTTTGACAGGAGTCAGGGAGGGATACTCCCAGGGTCCAGCACGGTTTTATAAAGGCAAAGACTTGATGGGGCTTAGAGTTTTTCATTCAACTGAAATAAGTCTAAAGTTCCTGAAGAGAGCAGTGTGAGCCAGGACATGCAAAACCTTTTAATGCTGTGTTAGGATTATCATGCTTTCCACTGTGTGTGACAGAAAATAATAATAATAATAATAATAATAATATTAATAATAATAATAAAAGTGGCTTAATTCATAAGCATAATTATTATTTACTTAATAAGAAATTCAGATGTAGATGATCTCAGAGTTATTCAGTGGCTACATCATGTTATCAAAGATGCACGGTCCTTTAATTTTTCTACTTTACCAACTTTAGTGTTTTGCTTTTATTATCAAGTTTACATCTCAGGGTCTCCAGATTTTTGCAGAAGCTCCAGACCTCACATTATCACAACAACCTTCAAGGCAAGAAGGGAGGGCAAACACAGTATTTCCCAAACCAAATTGGAGCTCTGTTAAAAAAAGGAAAAAGGGAAACAAAAAAATTGGGGGAGGTGGGGAAGCAGACAAACAAAGCTGTTGACTGCACCACATTGAAAACTTTGGTCTTTATCTTTGATAAACTGAATATAGAAATGACAATAAGCAGACTGGATATAAAAATAGAACTCTGCCCAATCCTACTTCCTGAAGTGTTTCCTCTATGTTTTCTTTTAGTCATTTTATAGTATTGAGTCTTATATATAAGCCTTTATGAACAAGACCCCAAAAGCACAGTCAACAAAAGAAAAAATAAACAAATGGATAATATCAAACTAAAAAACTTCTGCACAGCAAAGGAAATAGTTAACAGAGGGAAAAGACAACTTATAGAATGGGAGAAAATATTTGCAAACTATCCATCGACAAGGGATTAATATCTGGAATATACAAGGAACTCAAATAACAATAAAAAAACAAGTAACCCAGTTAAAAAATGGTCAAAGGAGCTGAATAGACATTTCTCAAAGGAAAATATATGAAGGGCCAACAGACCCACGAAAAAAAA
>NW_007728736.1:27149-29223 GCF_000696425.1 Galeopterus variegatus | reverse complement strand
GGAATGAAATCCTGCCATTCACAGCAACATGGATGAACTTAGAGAAAATTACGTTAAGTGATATAAGCCAGACACAGAAAAAGAAATACCACATATTCACATGAAATGGGAGCTGGAAAGAAAAAGAGAGAGAGAGAGAGAGAAACAACAATCACAAAAATTCCTTGAACTTTCAAAAGGAGAGAGCAGAACTGAGGCCACCAGAGGTGGGGGGGGTTGGCAGAAATTAATAAAGGGTCACAAAAAATGTTTACATTATGTAATGGTAAAACAACAAAAAAAAAAGAACTCTGATCCACAATCTGCAGCAACCATTCAAGGCAGACAAACCACAACCTCCATAGCAATCGGCCCAAAATGACAAGGACCTAATAACTTCCAGCTTCCCTAATTTTCACCCCTGCTTCCATCTTAGAAACAGAAAAGCCAAATATGTTTCTCTAACAAATCACAAAGGATGCCCTACTTCTAGTTAGCCCACCTCCAGCTTCCCCCATGCCAATGACATCCACTCAGGGAATACCTAAAGCTTTCCCTTTTCTCACTATAAAGTTTTTACACTCCTCTGATTGCATCCGAGTCTCTACCAAATGCAAATGATAGTGTCTAACTCTTTTGCTATGGCAAGCTCTGAAAAAAAATGCCTTTGCTTGTTCTTATCTGGGTAGTCTTTGTTTATTTCCACATCCTAAAACATTGGGAAGACTTTTAAGCAAAGCACAGCCATGATGAGATTACAGAAAAAATAGTTGTAAAGGGACTAGTTAGGAGTTGTATTAGTCAGATTAGCTAAATGCTCTAATAATCTACCACTAAATCTCACTGGTTTAACAATATAAAAGATGTATTTCTTATGCATGTCACAACCCAACCAGGTGTTCACGGGTGGTTTCCAAGCAGTGATTCATAGACCCACACTCTTTCTATATCGTGGTTTGCCATTTTTCCAGCCTCCGAGACCTCCACTGAATCCTCTGCATCCAGCTAGGATTTAAAGGGGAGAGAAAGAATGCAGGAAATTGCATGGAGTTTTTATGGCCAGGCATGGAAAAGATACACTTTTGTTCTATCCAAATTCCATTTCCCAGATTCAGTCCCATGGCTCATCTATCTGCAAATAAGGTTGAGAAATGTAGTCTTCCTGTGTGCCTGGAGGAAAAAGAAGCAAGTTTTGCATTCACATAAAATAGACTGCCACAGAAAGCCAATTGAATAGCTCAGGAAGGAAATGATGGTACCTGGACCAAGGTGATGATAATAAGGATGAAAAAAAGTTGACAGATTCAGAAAATATTTAGGAGTTAAATGTATAGTAAGTATGAGGAATAAAAGTTGAGTCCTATGTTTCTAATTTGTGGTAGTGCATAAATGATAGGGGGGATAAGAAGACTTTTATTTGTTTAAATGGAGAAAGCTTAGACAAGAGTAAATGCTGAGAAGGACTTAGCATAAGGAAAAAGGACCAGGGAATGACTGTACATTTCCTGAAAAGATAATAACTCAAAAAGTATTAGAATCCAGAGCACAGGTAGAGGCATTGGCCTTAAATAGAAGGATCAATGACAGTTTTATTGTAATAGAGAAAAAGAAGAGCAGATTTGTATAGATGTAGATGACTATGGAGTTTTGGGGGGAAGATAGGTGGCAGGGGAAAATTGTGAGTTCTCATCTCATAGCTTTTACTTTTTCTGAGAAGTAGGAGGTGAGGACACGTGGTGACAGTAAGGAAAGGAAGCAGGAAAGTCCAAGACTGAAAGAGAGGGGAGAAGAGTTGTTGCACAGTGGCAGAAGAAACAGAACAGAGAATTCACTAAGACAGTTTGGCCATAATAATCTTTGTGGTTAAAAATGTCCTGTTGTGAAGTTTATCCATTAGTGATCTGCTGCCTGGTAACAGGTATGGAGATCTGATGTCAAGTTGTACTTATCAGAACTCATATTTTTACCAGGCAAGTACTATTAAAAGCGAGATAAAGAGATAAAAGCTGACCATGAATCACAAGCTAAAATATCCACAATGTCATACAGAAAGTGTAAACACATGAAGCAGGTCCTGTTTTAGGCAAATGGGAAC
>NW_007728736.1:25268-26311 GCF_000696425.1 Galeopterus variegatus | reverse complement strand
GTGATCTGCTGCCTGGTAACAGGTATGGAGATCTGATGTCAAGTTGTACTTATCAGAACTCGTATTTTTACCAGGCAAGTACTATTAAAAGCGAGATAAAGAGATAAAAGCTGACCATGAATCACAAGCTAAAATATGCACAATGTCATACAGAAAGTGTAAACACATGAAGCAGGTCCTGTTTTAGGCAAATGGGAACATTAGAATTTCTGGTAAATGAGAAAGTGCATGCCACATTTGAGTCAGGAAGAGCATGTGAAAAGGCAAATTATAATTAGAAGAAAGATTGTGGAGCACAGAATCAGCAAGCAAAGAAATTAGCTATAGTAGTTCATTTAGGGAATTCTTGGTCAATAGTCAGAAAATGGGCTTTTATTTACCAGATCCCAAATTAAGTAATTTAAGGCAGTAAATAAAAGATTCAGAACTCCAAGATGCAAAATTGAGTAAAAAGTGTTTCCAAGAAAAATTTGAGTAAAGATAGTATAAACAATAATCAGATAATTCCTACACTACACAGCACTACACTGAGGGGAGGGAGAGGCACAAAGAGCTCCAGCCACAACTGTGTTCCTTGGGGTAACCCGATCATACTTCCCAGGGCACATAGGAACCTATTACTCTTTAATAGCTGAGATGCTTGACTGTGATGTCATTTAACTTCAAGTTTTCTTTTCTCACTTGTGGCACTGAGAAGGGAGCTTCTTCCTTTACACAATAGATATTGCAAAGGAACACCACATGCAATATATACTTTTATTATTTTTCAGAATAGCTCATGTTTTTTTATCTTTTCCCTTTTATAGCTAATATATATTATCTTTTTTAATGGAACCAGCCAGGCCTTGGGTGTTTCTGCATGAGGATCACTCATGAACATTCATCAAGCCCATCTTTTTCCAGATTGTCACTTGACAAATGGCCATGAGACTTGGATTATGAGATGAAATTTTTCAAGTTTCTTAGCACTGTTATCTATTTTATCATGAGATTAAGTTCTAAAACACCTAGAGTTATCAGAAAATGTATAAAGGCAGTTTTTT
>NW_007728736.1:24723-25219 GCF_000696425.1 Galeopterus variegatus | reverse complement strand
TAATGAGAATAAATGGGTCATAGAAACCAGAAAACCAAACCTTATTGTCACTATATGAGTCCTGGGTAATTGAAGCAATGGACCACAATCAACAAATTTCTAAACCATCATTAAAACCTATTATCAGAATAATTAAACATGAAGTTGAGGCTGGCCAGTTAGCTCAGTTGGTTAGAGTGCAGCCTTGTAACACCCAGATCAAGAGGTTGGATCCCCAGACTGGCCAGCCACCACCACCAACAAAAATAAATAAATAAATAAATAAAATAATTAAGCATGAAGTTAAAACACGATGGCAAAAGAAGCACAAATCAAAATTGCAACTCCAAAGGTAAATTAAATATGAGATCATATAGTCAGTGGAGTAGGCTACCACACAAAGAAAACACCTGTGCTTATAAGTTGTTTTTCTATAGATAGGCCACTGAGAGTTCTTGCAATGCAAATTGTGTTCCATGATTATAAGTGTGTGCTATATTCATGAGTTGTGAAAAAT
>NW_007728736.1:16619-23410 GCF_000696425.1 Galeopterus variegatus | reverse complement strand
TACTTAGGAACAAATCAAGCTTGTTCTCTTTTTGTTTAAAATTTAAGTTATAGGACCATAATATCATGGGTTTTTTGAGTCTGCCTGTATCCTTTTCTTGCTTCAACAAATATATTTTTTTTTCCTTTCCAGGTTAAACGGCTCCACACCATTCAACTTCTCTTAGATTTTTTTTTCTGACCCCTCAACATTCTAATTACCCTATTGCACATACTCTAGTAATGTCCCTCATAAAATGTGGCACCTTGAAATATATAGAAAATGAAGAATTTTATTCAACATCACCAATAATCAATAAATAGGAATTATTAAACTCAGCAATGTATTAGTCATCAAAAAGGGCAGACACAGAAGTATATGGCACACTATTCTTGGCTTCAAAGAGTTTCGAATCTAATTGGAAATGAAAATTGCAATTTTAGATTATATTAAATATTATTAAAATATTACAGGGGACACTCAGCTCCTGGCTGAGGCTTCCCAAATTGATATCAAATTCACAGGTCTGGCTGCCTGCCCCCAGATAAAAGAAAACCACCCAAAAGTCAAATGTTGGGGAAAATGGAAGTCAGCTTATATTCGGGAATACTGGTGACCTGAGGAGAGGTAGTAGGCTAACCCATCCCTCAAGTAAATCTGAAGAAGAATGGCCAAGCTAAAGCCATCTCAAAGACTCAGGTTTACTGAGGCTTTTTAAAGAGGGGGATGAGAGAACTGGACACGGGAAAATGAGAAGCATGAGGGAGGGGCACGCGAGCACCCAGAGCTTCGTTCACGGTCTCAGGTGCAAGGTCTCTCCAAGACTCTGTCTGGTTTCTGCTTCTGTGCTTATCTCAGGGTCTGGGCAGTAACTGCAAGTCTGCAGCTTCAGGCTGACTGGAAAACTTTACTTTCACATAAGTAATGTCATCTTGCCCCATAACCAAGGTCTGAAATATCAAATATCCATGGGAAAGAGAGAACTCAAAGCCTTTTAAAATTTGCTTACAGCCCATGAAGTTTTAGGTCCCAACATGGCTTCAGTCCTGCTCACTCCAACAAAAATAAGCATTACGTCTCAGAAGGTTCAGAGATATGTGTTCTAGAATTATTTCTGGAAATTCCTAGGTTCTAACTAGGGCTGGGTACTGAAAGCTACATGGATGTGAACATTCCGAGTGTAAACAAGCCCCCAAGTTGTCAAAAGAAGCACAAATATTACTAGTGCTAAAAATGAAACCCATATATTTTTGTTCTGTTTGCTCCTTTCCCCACTGTTCTGTTTACTCCTTTAGTCAGAAAAAGGAAATATTTGCTTGAGATAGCAAATTAGTGATCGAATCCACAATTTTTGGAAAGGCCATTGGAATTTAAACTTAGCAAAATTCTAGTTTGCGTTTGTTGCCTCTTTAGACTGCAGTCAGTGAAAGCCGTTAAGATTATTTTTGACTCGAATTGCCTTTTTGATTGATTTTAGGTACCGCTCAAGCTAAAATGACAGATTCTCTTTTCCTTCAAAAAAAATAAAATAAAAGTTAGTCCTGTCTAGACAGGAAAACTGGAACGTAACCAGATAGGCTGCGTTTCCGGAACCTATTTGCCCTTTAGCAAGATGGTGGGCGCTTTGCGCACATGCGCAGAAGAAATGCCTGGGCGGGGAGTTCCGCCGCGTGGGATCGCGCCCCGGGCAGGGATTGGCGGCGTGCCGGCTGAGGGGCGGAACCGGAAGCGCTTGTGTTATGATACTAAGCCGGTTCATTTCTGCGGTCCTTGGTGCGTTTGGCTTCCCGCTGCAGGTGCTGGCTTTGCCAAGGTTGCCATGGGGGAAGCGGAGAAGTTTTACTACATTTACAGTTGTGACTTGGACATCAACGTGCAGCTTAAGATGTAAGAATATTCTGGGGACGGGGAGTGGGATTGTTGGTCCGTAGGGACGGGGAGGCAGGGGACTGTGGATGGTGGGGAAAAAAGATGGTGACGGGACTGAAGGCCGGGCTGGGGGCGGGGGAGCGTGTGGACAGGCAAGCAGAGGAGAATGGAATTGTGGAGGGTCGTGTGGGAGAAAGATTGGGGACCTGGTCTCTGTGAGAAGGACAGCGGTAGGAAAATACCTTTTAAGTCCCACAGTCTTCAAAGCGTTTTGCTGTTCACAACACCCTCTTGAGAGATAATTACTGGCTCAGTTTACAGACGAAGAAATCAAGTCTCAGTAAAGTCGTAGTCCTGCCGTTGTTAAGAGAAAGATCGTTACTTTAAAATGGGACTGGAGACTGCAGAAATTATGGAGAGGTAGACACAGGCTGATGTGATAGTTGAGAAAAAGGTGAGCACATGGGTGTAGTGTATTGGCAGCATAGAAGGTGCTAGAGGCTTAGGTTGAATTTTTGAGCAGAGTGGCATTGTTAAGCCAGGGAAGTTGGGAGTGAGTCGAAAATGAGGGTGCCAGTTGCAAAGGGACTAAGAAGATAGGAGAAAAGAGTCTTGCAGGAAAACCGTGGGGCACCACGGTTGAAGAAAAGGTCAAGGGCATGACTTTTTGAGATGAGAATAATGGAACTGATGGAATAATGCGGGACGAGTGGGACCTAGTTGGAAATTATGTCCCTTTTAAGGTGGTGGTGTAGTTTTTTCATCTGTCAAAGCTATCAAAAATTATTAGCCACACATCATTCATAATCAGTATACATTTTTTGTGTATGCCCAGTCAATATTCAATAAATGTGTCAGAGGGCTGCTGCCCGTAGAATGTGATAAATACATTTTCTCAGAGTTGCTTTTGAATGAATTTTTTTTTCTGATCCCACAACATTCACAAATGTTACTTTACATCCTTTGTTATTCAGTTTGTGGTGGTGGTAAAAATAATGCCAACAACCAAACTGTACCTTTATATGATACTTTATGCCTGTAATTATGGTAATTTCTGTAGCATACACCACACCAGAAGCTTATACGGGACCTGTATTGTTATCCTCTGGTAAAGGACTTTCCTTCAGTATGGTTCCTCTCAGTATTTTTTGGACATATCAATGCATTTTTTTAAACTTTTGAACATTAGAAAGAATGAAATCAAAAGAACTGGGCTATTGTTAACGTACGCACAGTAATATATACATTGAACCAAAGATAAAGCGTAAAGCAGAAGGTTAGCAAAATTCAATACTAACGGTCTTTTAGCTTCTTCAATTTTTTTTTTTTTTTTTAGGTCAGAAAACATTTATTTAGAATCATGTAATCAAGAATAGTAAATTATTTTATTTTATTTTTCTCCCAGGCTGTTTCATCTATTTCTAAGACTTTAATAACAACTTTCACTTTCTATGGTTTTAATAGCTTGTACTTGTCTCTTTTCTTAGTTCCGTATTTGAATATCAAACTGCCCACAAGACATGGTCACTTTGGATATCCCAAAGCACTATAAAGGCAGCTTGTCCAAAGTTGAGCACATTATTATTAGCTTATCACTCTTACTCTAATCTTCATGTGTTCTCTTACCCTATTTTGGTGATAGCATCATCCCTCAAGTTTAAGACAGAAAACTGTGGGTCATACTGACACCCCTCTTTTACCATCTTTGTTCAATCACTCACCAAGTTGTCTTGAATCTATCTGTTAGTCTTTTTTTTTGCCTTTATATATGCTCTTCTTTCCCTTTGGGATGACTTCCTACCTCTTTTACTCCCATCTACTATATATTGTTCAGGCTCATTTCAGGCATCTACTTGGGGTACAAAGTCCTTGCTCCCAAGCCAGGATTGGTGCTCCTAAGACTCTTTGATTTACCTTGCTAAGGTATGAAGAACATTGGTTTTGCCCTTCTTGCCCTGGTTTTTATTCTCAGCTCTGTTACTTTCTTTGTGACCTTGGATAATGAGTTTGATCTCTTAGCCTCTGCTTCCTCATTTATAAAATAAGAGTATGGATTAAATTAAGCAAGAAAAGGGGCGAGCCTGTGGCTCACTTGGGAGAGTGTGTTGCTGATAACACCAAGGCTACAGATTCGGATCCCTATATAGGGATGGCTGGTTAGCTCACTTGGGAGAGCGTGGTGCTGACAACACCAATTGAAGTGTTAAGATCCCCTTACCGGTCATCTTAAAAAAAAAAAAATATTAAGCAAGAAAGAGTATTTAATACGCCTGGCATAATATCTGACATAATTTTGATGTCCAAGAAATGCTCCTACCTATTTAATAGTATCCTGTGTATATTTTTTATGACTATTAACACTGTTTTAACTTAAATAAAAGACCAGATAATACATGTACATAGTTAAGAAAACAAGAGTACAACTATGCAGTTAAAAGTAAGTTTTTTTTCCCCCGGAAGCAATGAGTTAATATTTTCTGGAAACACTGTATTGTTTATCCTATCTTTCTTTTCTGGGCCCCTATGCCTACTACAGTAAATGTTTGCTGAGAGAACAGATGCATAAGTGGTCATCTTGAAATGAATAAAATGAAACTAAGGCCTGGAAAGCTGGTGACTTCTAGAAGGTAGATTAAGAGTTGGTGACAGGGTTTAAAATTAGGAACTCTAAAATAGAGAAATATGTTGATGAAGCTGAATGATCTTAGGTATGTTAGGATTCTAAGAAATCTTTATCTTATGAAAAAGTGACTTTAATTTCATTTATAGGAACATGTTGTTTAGATAGTATAAGTTACCTTGACACAAACATTAATGCTTCTTAGCATTGTGCATTTGTGTGTATGTTTAAAAAAAATGTATCTCTAAAACATTGTTGTTCTTGTGCTTTCAGAGGAAGCTTGGAAGGAAAGAGAGAACAAAAGAGTTATAAAGCCGTCCTAGAAGACCCAATGTTGAAGTTTTCAGGGCTATACCAGGAGACATGCTCTGACCTTTACGTTACTTGTCAAGTTTTTGCAGAAGGAAAGCCTCTGGCCTTGCCAGTGAGAACGTCCTACAAGGCATTTAGTACAAGATGGAAGTAAGTTATTTTCTTGCATGTGGTGGATTCCAGACTGTTCTTTCATTTTTTTAGTAGACGCTGCAAGTATAGTTTAGTAAGAATTACAGAGGAATTTCTTAAATTTAATACCTAGATGCATTGATTGTATACTTTAAAGCAGTAAAATACTCAGATAAAGTATGATACATATCAGTATTATTACTGCAATTGAAATGGAAGTGTATTTATGTTTGTATTCAGTATATTAACATATTTTGATAAGCTCTTTACTGATTTACAACACGACCAAACCAAAACACTTCTGTGACATCTTTAAATCCTCTACCATTCTGTCCCCTTGAACACATGAACACATGTGGTTAGTCTGAAATGTCGTCCAACCTGATGTTTGGAGCCTAGTTTTTTAGAGAGAGATCTATTGTCATCTGTTCAGAAATGATTTTAAATATTATTTTAAATATGAAACTAAGTTTTTAGTTTCATGTTTTATTCAGTATGGAACTTTAGCAAAACATTGTTGGGATGCAGAAGAAATATAATGAACATGAGGTTCCCGTTTTTTCAGAACAGTATTGTGGGTCCTTAATCTAACCTCTTGACACTTCTTATTTGGTAGATAACATGGTACCATTCTTATATTTGATGAGTGTTATTCAGCACCCTGGTGGGCTCAGTGCAGGATACACAGATTATATGTTCTTAAGGAAGGGACTTATGCCCACAGTATTCATGGAAGACAAGATGTGGCCACATGGATAGACAGGCTGTGCTACTGAAGGTACAAGCCATTGTGTACCTACCAGGTATTGCCCAGTGGGGATGGGAAGTGTTTTTCAGAGAGAACAGAAGCCTGAGCTCTGGTGATCTGGCCACATCAAAACTGACAATTTTAGTGGTGTAATTTCTTTACTAGTCCTTTTGTGGAGGCACACCCACATCCACATGTATATATTTAATACTTTTTATTCTGGAAAATTTTAAACCTACGAAAGTATAGAGAATAACATAGTGAACTCCTAAGTCCCCATGAGCTAACTACTAATTTCTAACTCATGGTCAATCTTGTATTCCCACCCTTATTTTATTTTTGGCAGCTGGCCTGTATGGGGATCCAAACCCTTGATCTTGGTGCTATCAACACCATGCTCTAACCAACTGGGCTATCTGGCCAGCCCACCCACCATTATTTTGAAGCAAATTCCAAACATTATATCATCTTAAATGTATGTATTTATGTATATTTATTTTTAAAACATAATTATAGTACCATTATCACACTTAAAACAATGGACCAGAATTTCTTATGAGTATCAGAGATTCTTAAACTGGAATCATGAAGTCTTCAAAATCCTGAAATTGTATGCAAAATTTTATGTGTCTTTTGCATTTTTCCAGGGACAGTGTCCAAAGCTCTAATTAGATTTCTTGAGGTGGCCTGTTACTCAAAAAAGATTTAGAACAAGAAGGTAAACAACTATGGTGAATCCCACTTTTCCTAGTAAGGAAAATTGTATAGTGGTTTTGTTCAATGCCTCGACAAAAAGGGAAATTAGAGCAAAAGCAAATTCTCAATTAGGGGAAGATTAAAGTCTATCTCCTCCTTCCATTTGCTGACTCTTCTTTGCGTTATTTTTGTATTATATATTTGTAAGGATGTAAAAACTTTCATGTTTGCTTTCTAAAAGTTTGAATTTTTTTAATTTGCATTTTTTTAAACCATGAAACTATTTATTAAAGTAAGTACTCTAAAATGATGTAAAACTTTTTTTTTGTTTGTTTGTTTTTAATTAATAGGTTTAAGATGTGTGTAGAAAATAGAAAAAACCTTATTTGGGGTAAAGTAACATGAGGATAGGCTTTTTTTTTTTTTTTTTTTTTT
>NW_007728736.1:14562-16250 GCF_000696425.1 Galeopterus variegatus | reverse complement strand
TTTTTTTTTTTTTTTTTTTTAATTTAATACTGTATACTCTTTGAGACTGAGGGAAAACATTTGCAGATTTTGTACATCCTGCTCTTTAGTTCTTAAAAGTTGAATGTATTACCAATTCATCAAAATAAAAATTGCTCTAAAATGCATGAGGACAAAAACCTTACACAGCCATCATTCTTTATAAGTGCTTGCTTAAAGGAAATATTCTATTAACTGGAGAAAAGAAATTATACCATAAAAGGATCTCTTGCTATCTGAATTTTTGCATTTCATTAGCTCAGATAGCATTTTGGGGTGGTATGAGATTTTGAATTATTTAAATCTGTTTGATTTCTGAGTTTCTGATAATGAGATGTGCGAGTTCTAATAATGAGGCATTTATCCAAGTCTATCTTATCATACTCTACTCTATCCTGTCCTACAATAAGAGATCCCATACTGAGGGAAACCTGTATTTTCATTAATTACATTTAAGGTAAATTCTCATTTTTAGGTGTATATACTGCAAATTTCCAAGTTTTTTATGTGAATATTATCCTGTAGGCAAGTGGTTTAAATTTTTAAAAACACTTATATTCTACCTTGTTTCGTAAAGGATTCAAAATGGCTTTAGAGAGACACATATACTAACAATCTAATATAACTTAAAAATTACAGAGTTAGGGTTTAGAAGTGTATTATTCAGACTAGAGAGTGAATTCAATGGTGTGTGTGGGTTGGAGTGCATGGGAACTGCAGCATCCAGATTTAGGTTTTACAGTCTTGTGATGTTTTTAGTGTGTCCAGGTGAATTTTAGTCTTGAGGTTAATGAGGATTAGGCCATAGGGAAGGGATGATGCATGGTGAGGAAGAGAACAAAACGATGTTCAAAATACACAGCTTTTTAATGTCTGACTAGATTTTTCCATAAGTTCTGGGATGTCTAGAGCAGTTTTCAAACTTTTCAGCTGCAGGATCATTTTTCTCAAAAGGACTCTCTGCAGAAACCCAGTATGTAAAACTGATTAAAAAGTGTGGTTGCTTTGATTTAAAAAAGTGTTGGGGGCCTGGTGTTGTATAGCAAAAGTTTTGAGGAGAATAATCGATTGGTCACAGGTATTGTCTCCTAGTCATTAAAGATCAGAATATAGAGGTGAGAAATTTCACAGTTCATTTTGGATATTGTGCCTGATTTTTCTAACTTTAGCTAGTTTTAATTAACCTCTATGGTTTGTTCATTGGTAAAAAATGATACTGCTTAGTAGCCTGCCCTACTGTGTAGATAGTAATTAAATAAATTCATTTAGTTGCTCAAGCTTATCTGTAGTGCATAATGGCTTTCTTAAGCATGCAATTTATTTTTTTTAAGAACTGCATAAAGGAAAAGGAATTAAATGAATTTTTGCTTTTCCTTGAAATTGATAGCCATCTCTAATTTTCCTGAAGGTCCTTAAATTTAATGGTGTATATAAATGATTTGTTGTTTAAGTTTTAGAAAATTCTGTTCAATTTCTTAGCGATTGAGATGTATTTGACCTAGACTGGGATATGCTCCTTTGAGAATAATTTTGAGTAAACAGAATAATTTTAAGTAAACAGAAATAGAGTTCTATGTGTCTTACGGGTATTAGTTTGTGTACTGATTGTATAGTGTTCTCTTGGGATTTTAAAAGCCATCTGCTGTTTAAGGGAGTTGAAATTATCAAGT
>NW_007728736.1:0-13444 GCF_000696425.1 Galeopterus variegatus | reverse complement strand
CAGCGGGTGAGCGGGAACCGGTCTGTATGTGGGATCCGACCCCTCGGCAGGAGCGCCACCGCGCTTCCCAAGCGGCGCACTGTAGCAGTGCGCCACCAGGCCGGCCCGAATGTCTGGTGTTTTAATTGTCTTTTTCTTTCTTTTTTTTTTTTTTTGCTTTATTATCCTTAGAAGTGTTTTGAGCATAATATGAGTAATTTTGATTTAATTTAACTTCATAATGTAAAGTTGTGTTCTGGTGAATGGTTAAAGAAAAATCACAGTTTGGTTCAAAAAGTTTTGACAGGTTGAAATGTTTTCCCATTATCATATTCCCTTGTGTCTTAGTATTGTCTGAGTTTCTTGATTAATGGATTTACCAGTGTTATTTTTCATTAGCTCTATCTTTTTCTCAAAAAAATTTTTTATGTCCTCTGTATTTTAAATTGAAATTGCCTGTAGCAAAATTAAGGTGATTGCCACATCATTTTATAGAGTATTAACCTAATCTTTTTGGAATCTTTTTTTCTGACCAAACCTTCTTGTGTGATTTGTTAATTTGAAAGAAGGATATATGTATCTGTTTATGTTGACTTTATTTCCATAGCTGGAATGAATGGCTAAAACTGCCTGTGAAATACCCTGACCTGCCCAGGAATGCCCAAGTGGCCCTGACCATATGGGATGTGTATGGACCAGGAAAAGCAGTGCCTGTAGGAGGAACAACTGTTTCACTCTTTGGAAAATATGGGTAAGCATTCTGTTCATCTAACCTATAACGAGTGTTGAAGCTTTCTGGCCCCTTCTTTTCTGGAGATGATTCTCCACATGAAAACCAGTTAGGTACAAGTGATTTGGTTATTCCTGAGACTGAATTTGACATATATTTCTTATAGGATATACAGATAGATTAACGAAGAAACAATTCATGTTACTCTACTGTTAGTGATTGGTAATGTCATTTCTATTAGAAAATAGAAGTCTTTGGGGACTAGAACCTTGATTTTAGGGAAAAAAGGCTATTTAGCACATACCATAACTACTTTCTTATAGAGTTTTTCTGATTCATCATAATTGTGACAGAAAGTGCCATAAGCAGGATTAAATTTGCTAATGATAATAATGGTTGTTATAGAAAAGTTGTTAATTCAGTTTTTAAAAAAGTTTACAAATAATAAAACTCATGGTAAAAAATTAAAAAAAAACAAAAAAAACAAAACCTCAAAACCAGAATCTCATAGTCCTGAAGGATATTTTTTCTCCATCCATCCCTTTTCCCCTAGGACAGAGGGATAGCTCTGTCTTTAAAGAATTGGTGACATTCGTTTTTTTTTTCTGCATTTTTTACTTAAAATTTCTCCCTAAAAATCTTGGCCTTTATCAAGTAGTTAGTTACCCTGGTATACAGTTCATATAGGAAAGGCATGTAAATATTTAACTTTCTTTCCCCTTTACCAATTGTAAGAATAATGAGTTGGTGCCCTGGTAGCCTGCAAAAGTGATGGTTAATGGCTTTTTTGTTTTTTGTTTTTAAGTTTTGTCATGAACTTTTAGACTTAAACCTTTCTGATATATTTTAGTCCATTGCTGTCTCTACTCTGTATATTATCGTTCAAAAATTCCTGTTTTTAATCAGTAGGAGCCCATTTAAGTTGACCCCTTGTCCTTTTGACAATGCCCTAGTAGTCATTGGTAGCTTTTTTACTTTCTAGTAGACAAACTGTTCCAGGTTTATTGGGTAGCTTTCTGTTCCAGACCTGGAACCTCTCAAAGAAGTTCTGGTTTATTTCAGCGCAAAATGTTACAGACTTTAATCAGTCTGAGTATTATCAGATGTCTTAATTTTTGCCCATTTTAAAGTTGAAAAATGTTATTTATCTCTTTGGTTAATTTGCCCATCATTATGAATGAGGAGGATCATACTTTGATGGGTTTATTGACAATTTGTTTTTGTGTTTCTGTGAATTGCTTTTTGATGTCCTTTGCCTGTTTTTTTAATTGAGATATAATTCATATACTGTAAAAATCTTTGCATTTCCTTATGTTGTCATTTTCTTATTGACATATAAGGAATCTTTGTAGATTAATGTACATTAATGTAATTATTATAATTAGCCCTTTGTGTGTTAGGTTACAAAAATTGTTTTTCCTGTTTGGCTTGTTCTTTTTAATTAGTATATATTTGTTTGCTTGTTTGCTTGCTATTCATGCACCTTAAATTATGTTAAATTTATCAGATTTTTTTTTGTACTATGAATTTAATGCTTTAAAATGTCTTTTCCATTTAAGATTATTTTGTTTTAAAAGGCATTCTTCTGTAATGCTTTTATTCTTTAACATTTAAATCTTTGATTCATCTAAAATTACTTTTGTGAAAGGATTGATGTATTGAGAAACAGTTTAAAAAAAACAAAACAAATAGTTCGTATATTTTTCACAATACTATTAAATAAGCCATTTTTTCCAGCTATTTCAAAATGGTACCCATATATATTCAAATCATCATGTATTGAAGTCTAAGAGGAGTATAGTATAGTGGTTAGGAAGACAAGGTGTAGAAATAGATTATCTGGCTTCAATTACTGGACTAAGTTAATACTTGTATATCCTTGGGCAAGTAGTTTAATCTCTTTATTCCTCAGTTTCCTCATCTGTAAAATGAGATAATAATAGTATCCACCTCATAGTTTTATGATGGTTAAGTTACTAAATGCATTTAATGAGCCTAATATTTATGTATTATATTTTTATGTATTTAATAAATATTATAATGAGCTCAATAAATATTAGCTATCATTGTTTCTGGACTATTCTGTCAGTTTAGAATACTATTATAAAATGTTTCAATATTAGGTAGAGGTAATACTCATTAATTTATGTTTTTAGTATTTCTGGATATTCTCCATTTTTGTTTTGCGAGATAAATCTTTTTTTTTTTGGACTCTTGACCTTGGTGTTGTAACACCATGCTCTAACCAACTGAGCTAACTGGCCAGCTCCCTGCTAGGTACATCTTAATATTATTTTCTCAATTAAAAAAAACCAAAAACTTATTTTGTTAGGAAATTTTATTGGATTGTATATTCTAATTCAGAAGAGAATTGATGCTATTATAATAGTGAATTTTTCTATCCAGGAATAGGGGGGGTCAGAAAGGCTTTAACTCATGAATAAAATCTAAATATATTCCCACTTAGAACAGCTTGATTGCTTAGTAATCTTTAGGTATTTTAATTTCATTTAGGTATTAAAGAGATTTGTTATTGAAATCCATACAGGAACAATACCTTAGACATAGTATAAAACATAATTTCCAGTTTTTCTTTTTTTTTTTTTTT
Source organism: Galeopterus variegatus (assembly GCF_000696425.1). NCBI lineage: Eukaryota > Metazoa > Chordata > Mammalia > Dermoptera > Cynocephalidae > Galeopterus > Galeopterus variegatus. The sequence goes on along the minus strand of NW_007728736.1, from coordinate 10,127 downwards.
CCTCATAAGCACACAGTGGAAAATTCAGTTTTTAGATGTACTTTTTGGTAAAATAGCAAGTTATAGCAGAACAGCCATATTACTAAATCAGTATTGTTCTTCTGCCAGAGTGTTTGCTTCTTCTTATTTTTCTCTACTAGGGAGGAGTTTGCTTGTCACAGACTAAAAAAAAAAAAAAAAAAAAAAAGCACACCAGTTTATTACTCTTCTTAGTGGCTAAATGTTTTTGAGAAACAGCCAGACAGGTCTCTTGGATCTCATTTCCTCCTGGGCTCTTCATAAGTGGTTACCTCCTGGAATATCAACTGGAGATTCCCTCATAAAAACACCTGTTTTAGCACTCATGTGCATTTTAAGGTAACCTTAGAATCTTGTTTAGGGAGATTTTCTGACTAGGCTGGAGAAGCAGGACAGCTGAAATTTCTAGAGGGTCTGACCGGTTAGCTCTGTTGGTTAGAGTGCGGTGTTATAACACCAGGGTCAAGGATTTGGATCCTTGTTACTGGCCAACCGCCAGAAAAGAAAAATTTTTTTTCTATAAAAATACGGTGAAATGACCTGCCTAAAGCCAAATAAATTCTTTCTCAGATTGACATGTGTGGCATTGTTTTACTTGACTTTGGGCAAGTTTTTTAAAAGTGCATTAAATCAGTAGTAATCAGTGTATAGGAATCATCTGCAAAGCTTGCTAGAAAAGTACCTTCGTGGACTGTTCTCAACAATTCAGTAGGTCTGAAGGGGGTCCAAAAATCAGTATTTTAAATAAGTATTTTGAGTGATTCTGTGAAAAGTGGTCTGTGGAGCACATTTTGAGAAACTCTGCATTAACCTATCATAGTAGTCTATTTGTATGACTTGCGTGTGCCGCTCTTTTTCATGCATTCTTCTTCCTTTCTTCCTTCCCTTGGTGTCCACTTTATTTGTAATTCTGTGTGTATCCCAATAAAAGAAAAATTCTTTTACCTCCCATCCAAACCAAGCTGGAAACATGCCTGAAAGACAAATCAGTAGTACTTGTTCTACTTAGAAAAGTAATTAAAACCCAAGGGATTCCATAAAGATAGTAGTAGCAATATGCAGGAGTTAAACTTAAATTCGTTTTTCTGACATTAAGTAAAATAAGACTTGAATATTGGAAAGTCATCTGTTTTCTCTTAACTCTAACTGGAAAATCGTTCACGCTGTTCCTTCATGTCCTGAATCCATCAGATGTCAGATACAAATGAAATGTGTTGGAGAGCAGCTTTGATTCTGTGAAAATATTTAGAGCAGTGTTCCTCAACCTGGAGTCATTACTCATCACTTTCAGAACTTCAGTCATATCTCTGTACTAAGTGTACTCTTCTTTACTTGATTATTTTATTTAAACCAGCTCACTTTTTACTTCCATTTATTTTAAAGAAAAAACCTAATATCCATGCTGTACCTGTAAAAAGTATTAATTAACTTTGGTGGGTAATAGTAAAATTAAATAGAATGAGAACAACTATGTTACTAAATCCTAATGAAATACAAATGGTATTAATTCTATTTGATTTTCAAAATAGCATACAATACCTATTAAAAAAAAAAGGTCCTTCTTTATTTAGAATCGTTCTGTTTGTGCCTAGTCAGGTGTAAGGGGATATTCAGCTCACTGTCAATTTAATGTGAAGGTAATGTTTTGTTTTGTGAAGATAAGGTTTTATATCAACATTTTCTCTATAAACTGGTCCAACTCCTATATGATAACATTAGATTTTAATTTAGGTCTATGGATACTTTGAATAGTGGGGAAGGAGTGCAAAAAGCTAGATCACCAGCTCCTATTCCCCCTAGGCTGCTGCTTTTACTGACCTTCACCTCAGAAAAAGGAATTCTAAGAAACCCTATGAAATTAAAACAACTCCTTTTTGTTCTCAGGAGCTTTGCCCTGAGGGCGAGGTTGGGTTGTGGTGGGTGAAAGCAGGCATTCCCTAGCCAGCTACAGGACTTATTGTGCAGCTTTGGACTGTGGAAGAATATGATCTTCAGGATGTTCCAGGTGCTATAGTAGAGTGCAAACATCTACTTGTGCTGCTGGGTTACAGCTGCTTCTCTGCAGTGGTGCTGCTGACATCCAGGAAGACAAAGCACTGTGAGTCTTCTGGGTGGTCTCAGTAGGGAGCCTATGCAAATTTTCTTCCACCTGTCATCAAAAATCATGTCATGTCACATTATAGTTCTCATGACTGAAGGAAACACTGCCTTAGATGTTTCTTATGCAATGAAATAACACCAATTACCTTTCACCTTTTTTGCTAAAGGGTCTGGTATGCACTTAGTAACTTTTAAAAATGGTTCTCAAAGCATCTAATATTGTAGTATTAGAGTACTGGTAATCTTATGAGTACTAACTCTTGCTAATATCTGTTTTGTATACTTGAGTCAGTGTGAAGCAGAACTTCTTGGAGAATAGTCTAATTAATAATTGAAAGACTAGTCTGTTAGAATAAGACTAGAATACCTATTATCCTTAATTTGAAAGTCTAGATTGTGAAATTTCTAAGTAGCTAAAGAATGGATTGATCATTAGGTTGAATTGGCAAAGAACCATAGTCAAGGTGCAGATTTCTCAAGTTGCAGATGTTTTTTCCAAATGTGAATTTTGAAGTCAAGGCAGTTGCTGCTATAGTGGCTTGGCACTGCAAGCTGGAGCATCAGCACCAGCTGTTGCTGGGGCCTCTGCTGGAGCAGATCCTGCTGTGCTGTTTCTTCTGTCTTGCTTGTTTGGCTTAATTTCCCAAGTGGACACTATGCTCTGAGCATCTTCTGGCTTGCCACCTGGAGGCTGTGTAACTCTGCAAGGTTCCATTAGTGTCAAAAGAAAGTAATATGTTCATGTGATCATTTGAATCACTTGGCATCACCTCTACCCTCCACGTCCCCTATCCTTAAATCTCTTTTCCAGATCCATCCCAAGGTACCTAAATAATTTAGTAAACCTATTTCCTGCCAAATGTACTTCTTTTTGATTTAGTTAAGTTCAACCGCCAAAATACTCACTGTAGGGTGGGAAGGTGGAGAGAAGGAAGGGAAGCCTTCTGCTGTTTCTGAAGGTACATTTCAGGATATTCATTTAAAGTGGCGTTATTATCTCACTGTTCCCAGTTCCCTAGAGACTGCTCTAAGCAAGTCTGCTTCTTGTTGAATCTGTATCTCAGTTGAAAGGGGAAAAAAAAATTAACTTTATAAAAGGAATGTATAGGTCTTATTTTTGTAATATAACTTTTTTTTTAGATATTTAACATGGTAAATAAATATCAACAGTCTTGATTTTTCACAAGCAGTCAGTGCACTTTGTATTGGACCTGTAAGGTAAGCTTTTGTAAATATGGTTGCTGGAATTACCTGTTTTATTGCCAACTTTAGAGATCTTATAACAGATATGGTTCTTAATCTTATTGTGCTCATGAGCTTGTAGCTATCCTTTATAGTTCCCAATCTAAATGTTTATGGCATCATTACTTACACTTTATAATGTTCAGTGAAAATCCTCTTTATTACCTCAGGAAAATCTATGGAGAAACTATTTATTAGCCAGAAAATTTTAATAATGATTTCAAAAATTTATGTTAACCTTTTACAGTTTAGTAGATAATTTTTTTTAAGATTAAAAAAAATCAATATATTCAACATGTACCTTACTTTAAATGTAAAAGTGTGCAAAATGCTTTAGGCTTGCCTACTTACACCTATACACACTTCTCATCTTTTTCTTTCCGTTGCATTTGGTAACTTGCTCTTTCAGCTTTGGGAGGGATACTGTTTAAGTAGACTTTATGTTGTTTGAAAGGCCTTGTTCAAAAACACTTAAGAAAGAGAAAACACTAACAGAAGAACATCTGTACCGCCCCATAAAAAACAAACTTAGAACCTTTTGACAGTTACATAATCAAAACACATAGCTATAAAGCTCTTTATGAGTTTTTTAAATCCTTAGTCTAGATCTTCTTGGCACTTCTTGAAGGAAACGTGATAATCGAAAGTCATATATTTTTTCACTTTGAAGCAGGATAACCAAGTTTAGGCTGAATTCTGACTATATGCTAAATTTCTGATTTGTAGACATGGGCACGTTTTTTGGTATATGAACCATTATTGTATTCACTTTCAGAACATCCCTCTTATGGAAAAGAAAACAGGAGAAAAATCAACGTGAACAGTAAAAAGGATAATAATAGCTAACATTTATTGAATACTTATTAGGTATCAGTCACTATTCTAAGTACTTTTTACTTGTACTGATTTATTTGATTTTTTCAGTAACCTTGTGAGATACAGATACTCTTTATAATCCCATTTTATAGAAGACGAAACTGAGGTACAGAGATGTCGAGTAACTTACCCAAGGTCACATAGATAATAGATAGCACAGCTGGGATTCAAACCCAGGCAGTTTGCCTCTACAGTCTACTATGCTGAATTGTCACTTAAAGAAAACAGTTGTGTAATTATTTAAATTTTGATTTCAGTCATTGTAAGTGGCATTCTTCCATCGGGTAGAAATTTGATTTCTATTATTTCTAAGATCTCCACGGCAGGGATGGAGTATGTGATGATTATCGATTCTTTTCTCCTTCCACTCTACCTATAGAATTCTCTGTAATACAGTCATGTGTGGCTTAATGACGGGGATACATTCTGAGAAATGCGTCATTAGGCAGTTTCGTCATTGTGCAAACATCATAGAGTGTATTTACACAAACCTAGATGGTACAGCCTGCACACCTAGGCTGTATGATACCGTCATGGTCATACATGTGGTCTGTCCTTCACTAAAACATTGTTATGCAGTGCATGACTGTAGTTCTGACTGCTTGGAGGAGAAAAGCATGACATGTGAAAAACAGTGTTGCACAGATTTTGGTTGCTTAGTTAATTACTTTACAACCCACTTGGGCTTAAAGCTTGGCAACAGAAACATACCTTTCCTTGTGTAGAAATCTCTTTGCTTTTAGGAATCTAAAATTTCCAATAATGAACTGTATTAGTCTGCTTTTGTCCTGAAAATTTCTCGTCTCCCCTAGCATGTTTCGCCAAGGGATGCATGACTTGAAAGTCTGGCCTAATGTAGAAGCAGATGGATCCGAACCCACAAAAACTCCTGGCAGAACAAGCAGCACTCTCTCAGAAGATCAGATGAGCCGCCTTGCCAAGGTGAGAAAGAGAATTTGGGTCAGGTGGAAAGCTCTGAATGATGTCTATTGTACTATACCATGATATTATGAATTCTGTCAGATTTTTTAAAAAATTTGAATTTAACTTTTTAGTGATAGTTGTACTGAAATATAATTTACATATCATAAAATTCACCCGTGGAAAATGTACAGTTTGAAGGTTTAGTGAATTCACAGTATTATGTAATCATCACCACTATATAATTTTAGAACATTTTCAACATCCCTAAAAGAAGCCATGTACCCATTAGCAGTTACTCCCCATTCCTTCCTCCATTCAGCTCCTGACAACTGCTAATCTTAACTTTCTATCTCTATGTATTTTCTTATTCTGCACATTTCTAAAAATGGAATCGTACAGTATGTAGCCTTTTGTCTGGAATTCTGTCAGATTTGAAAATATGTACCTCTTACTGATATGTTCAAGATGACCAACTACCTTTTTGGTGACTTTAGATTCTAGAGATGCTTATGTTTTTTGGAAGTGAAGATTTGTTATACAATTAACTAGTCTAAACACCCCCCCCCCTTTATAAATAGACTGAATTATACCTTTTTCTTTCAAAATTATTTTAATGAAGTGTTTTCATTTAGAAATATAAAAACAAAACTCAATTCTGTGCTTAAATTGCAACTATATAACTTATTTTATGAATCTCCTTTCACAGAGCACTATGTTAGATACTGTTTAAGGATCCTTTTACAGTTCTTTTGTTAATAGACTTACTTTTAATTTTTGCCTGTATGTTTCCTTTGCAATGTTAGTATGGATGGCTCTTTAACGTCTGGAGAAAGTTTTGATGCCAAGCATATAATAGCTTGTTGCCTCTATTTACATATGGAAGAAATCTTAATTATAGAGAATAAGTACTTGCATTGGCTAGAGTTTGTGCTTCAACATAAAGTTTTTGTTGACACATTCTGTGTCTTTTTGTATTGCTCTTTTTAGAGAAATGATGTCATAGCTACCTCCTAAGCATATTGATCATATACTGTTGTCAACCTCAACCCTTCGTAATTAAACAAACAAAATTTAATATTCAGTTCAGCTACTCATTCTCATTTACATTTTTACATGGGATATAGAAAAGTTCTCAAACTTCTCATATATCTAACTTCTCTTTATAATAGTTTATCTTAGCAGTAAACTTTCATTTAAACTACTCTCTGTGACTTTTATAAGCCTTGGGTAGTTAATAGAAATTTTATTAGAATCAGCTCATTTATAGCCTGTGGGTCACTATAATATGAAAAAGGTTAACTCTCAGGGGCAAGAGGAATGTGGCATATATTGAAGAAGCAAAAGTTCTTAAATTGTCTTTTGAGAGCAGCATTATGATTTGCATTCTAGATGAAATTCTAAATTTGAGGGAAAAATGAGAAAAGAAATATAAAGCTGTATAGTTGTGCAATTTATACACTTTGTTTTTCTATTAAACAAATTATTTAGGCTTCTGTTCACATGTTCCTAATTTTTTCTAATTATTTTTGATGGAAGTTTCAAAAATAATTTTCATAACAATGATGGTATTTTTCAAACATGGATATATTTAGTGTAGTCATTGGAATTTGAATTAGATTTCTGGCTTTTTAATGTAGCACAATGTTATAGTATATATTTCTCATTTTACCTCGTATTTTGTAGTAGAAAAATATGTGATTTGATAATGATTAACTTCATTATTGAAACAGTAACCTCTGGAGTTTATGGGTGTTCATATTTATTCTTTTAGTTATCCACGCACATTAGCAGCTCTAGAAATGATGACTGAGTATATGCAGAGCTAAATGAGGTATTGGAAAGAAGTCTTAAAGTTTTTGTTAATTGGTAAGAGTTATCATCAACAGTCTAAATTCTTTATTTTAGAGTATGGCAACTTGGGTCCCACTTTTTCAAGACATAGTTATTAAAATTCATGTGTTGTCTGCATTGCTTAGAATGGCTAACAGTTTTGAGGTAGGGCTTTATTGGTTTCTAAGTCTTTACAATGGGGATACAATTTAATGAGAATAAGTATCTTACAGTCTTTCTCTTGGTAATTGGAGCCAAGTTCTTTTCATGTTCTTTTACCCCTAATAAAATCGTACTTTTAACTTCTGAATGGAGTGGAGGCTTTAGAACTTGCTGTGCTGTGACGGCTTGCATTAGGGTTAATTTATGTTTCCCAAAGACTAACTAAAAACCTTCAAAACTAGTAATTACTTTTTTTTAAGGGGAAAAATGCATCCTGTTTGTAGCATTTTTAAGGAACTGCTTCCTCTTTGAAGGAAGCTTTTATTTCTTGGCACTTTGGGCTAATATATTCCATTCTTTTTGATATAGCAGTTTATCCTCCTGTTTGAAGTTTCAGAACCTGTTATATCCCTGATACTGTTGAAGAAGAATGTTTAAAAATGATGTCTTTGATTTGACAAAATTGGAAGTTTGTGCACTTGGAAGCACTTTACAGTGGGAAGATCACTGTACTATGAGTCAGAGTTTGGTTATTCTACCAACTCAGGGACAACAGTTTCTGAGCGTGTAAAATCAAAGTTTAGAATGGATGGTTTCTAAGGTCTTGTGATCATATCCTATGATTTTAAAAATACTCACATAGCAAATAATTGAGATTATTTATCTGTCTAGATTTGATATAGTTATCACTTTAGTAGAGAATGAAGCTGTGTTTATCAGTTTGCAATTGTGAATATATTGTCTTCATGTCATTCCTTGTCTTCTGGAATGTTGTATTCCTAGAGTGAAGCGTTATACAGGGCTTGCCTAATGTGAATGATGTGGCTATGCTTTCAGATTTTGTTGTTGTTTGATTAGTACCTGCTTTTTTTTTTCTTTTTTCTTTTTTTGACAGCTGGCTCATATGGGGATCTCAGCCCTTGACCTTGGTGTTATCAGCATCATGCTCTGCCAAGTGAGCTAACTGGCCAGCCCAGTACCTGCTTCTTTACTTAAATGTTTGGAGTAGGATTCCTGAAAAACAACTCTTTTTTCACCCAAAGCATGGTCCATTTACCCTGCCTTATACTGGAGAAAATGTGCTTTGGTACTCTTTATGGTCTTACCTTGTTAACTTACTAGAGAGTATACTTTGATACTTATATTCTTAAGTTAAAATTATACTTACATATTTATTTTGTTCTTAAAATTGTGCTACAGTAGCTTTCTTTCTCTCCCTCTTGTTTTTCTGGTTATACATTTTAAAAAGATGTTTAGTTAGATTGCCACTTCCTCAAAATATTTTGCAATTGTCTTTGGTGTACTAAACTTTTAAAAACTGGGAAAGAATTTGTATGATCCATGTTCCCATTTTCGTACAAAAGGAGCAGAGATAGTAAATGTAATGCTCTCTTACTCCCATTTTAAGAAAAGAAATGACTGTTGAAATAGATGAGGTTTAAATATTTAAAACTGCTAATGGCTTATTTCCTGTTGCATTTTGATTTTACGGTCAGTGAATTTAGAGTTGTTTCTGATTGTTGAGAAGGCAGTTAGTTGGCTTAAGAGTAAAAAGTTGTACATAAGTGTTAATAATAGCAAAACATAGCTACCCTGCATAGTATCCATGAGCCTAAGTAAAAAGCAGAGTTACAGTTTTCTGACTGCAATGTAAGAAAGTTTATTGAGTTATAGAACTGCTTCAGTCTTGGTTGCCTAGGGATAATGGGACAAGAGGACTGTGAAATAAAGATTAACTATTTAAGTGGCCTATGAAATATGGTGTTAGGTAATTATTAAGCAAAGAACCTCAACTCCAAGCTGGACAATACTCTTATTCTGATTTATATTTCAGCTACGAAAGTTGAATTTTGACTACAATTTGAATAACTGAAGCTTTAAATTAAAGCCTGCTTTCCAAGCTTGACATTTTTTAAAAGTCAGATCCTTTCAGAATTTTTATGAAATTAATTTTGTTAATGATTTTACACCATTTTGTGAACATACCTAGTTTTCCTTTGAAGAAAAATGAGTGAGAGTAAAGGAAACAAAACTGAATAGTTTTTAGTTTAGGTCTTATTTTTTGTAACTTGTATTTCTTAGACTTTCAGTAGGGAACAGGAAGAAATACACTGTGTTTTCTCCCATCATCCTCATTCTCTTCTCTTTCCCATCTCTAAATTTGCCTAATTAGTTTTTACTAATAAAATGTCTTTTTGTTTGAATTGATTTGTAAAAATAATAAAAGGCCAGACTTCTAGGACATTTGTTAAATTTTCATTGTCCATGACCCAGAGCTTTTTAATGATTGTGGGCCTTACTTGAGCAAATTTGCCCTTTGTTCCCATCTGCTCCATTTTCAGCTTGTCATATTGTAAGAGTTTTATGACTTGGATGCATATCCACCTGGGGTTTTGGATGTGACTACCAAGCTTTAGTGTTTGATTTATATTTGAATCCGTGTCTTTAGACATGAAAGGTTAGTGCAAAAGCATGCTTCTCCACTGTCTCCTTTTCATTTTAGCAGCTCTGCTTGATACCTTTGGATTGTGCTTTAGTTTCTGTCAATTTGATTAAGAGGAGGCAAAAAGAAAGTAATGACTAGATGAAAAATGCTTTGTGGTCTGTGTGACACAGGTTTGGAAATGTTGAGTAGAGTGTAGAGGTTAGCACTATTGTAGAGAAGATTTGGTAAGATATGGTAATGTTTCAGGCTGAATCTCAGAGTGCCTGCATGGGGTCACTGTGGATACAGGTGAGGACCTCAGGTTTATTGCAGTAGGAACTAAATGTTTTTAGTTTATCAGGAATAATTAGTTTCTTGAGAATAGGGGTTATTTATAATCTAGTTGCATTGTCTAATAAGATACCCACAAGTCACATGTACTGATTTAAATTCAGGTTGATTAAAATTAAATAAAACTAAGAAATGTATTTGCTCTGCCACCATTTTCCTGGACACCATTTATTTTCTCTGGACACCATTTTTCTGGGTA
>NW_007728735.1:275444-283728 GCF_000696425.1 Galeopterus variegatus | reverse complement strand
CCCCCCCATAATAAATTTTTTTATGAAACTAAAATAACACTAAAATTTCACACCTGTCATAAGGTCAATAAAATTTTCTATGGCATATTAATGCTACACATTTATTTCCCATTAAGCTAAAATTTATTTAGAGAGGATAATCTAAACATAGAATTGCTTTACTTTGTGAATGATTACCAATTTTATTTTACTTAGAATACTATGCTAACTGGGTTTAGGGAGGAGATGTTTGTGTGCCTTTTTTCCTCATTTAATAATGTAAATAACCATAAGAAACTCTCTACTTTAAAAATTATATGGTAAGTAAGTCTGCATAATAAATGATCATATATATACATGCATTATAGACACATATTATCTTGTAGCTTTTTGGCTAAAATCAGAGGTGAGTATAGTATATAAATATGTACAGTCATATGTCCTTTAACAAGGGTGCTTTGTTCTGAGAAATGCACCGTTACTCAATTTTGTCTTTGTGAGAACATCATAGATTGTACTTACACAAACCTTGATGGTGTAACCTACTATACATCCATACTCTTATGGAACCACTGTCATTTATGTGTTCCATCATTGACTGAAGCTTCATTATGCAGCTCATGACTTTATAGGAATGTTTATTCTTGCAATATCGAAAAACTAAGAGTAAGGTAAGACACAAGTAATACAGAATTCTAAAATGAAATCTATTATTAAAGGCTTTCTTTAAATTTCAAGGTAGATTAGACAAGAGTCAAATTTTCCAGCAAATTTGGGGTAATTTGGGAAACACTCATGATGATGATAAATTGCATGGTTTTTTTTTTTTTATTTTTTCCATTTTGTTTTCTTTTCCTCGTGCTTTGAACAGAAGTTTATGCTTTGGGTCTTCATTTATACAAATGTGGTCTATTTATACACATCATTGTTCTTTGTTAATATACTATTTAGTTAGATGATAAAATAGGAGCTTGGAGCTTGAATTATTAATCAGATAAGTGAACGGTCATTCAGTGATTACACTAAAAATGTCCTAATTATGTATGTATAGATATGAGTTGTACCCTATAGTTACTTACAATTATTATTTCTCAATTAAAAATAAAATAAAATGTGATCCAGAACATTTGAAATTTTAACTTAAATGTGATCTTTTGAATAAATTAATAATGTTATAATTTTTTAATTTTAAGACGATTTACTTATAATAGCAATTCCTTAACTCAGATGTGTAAATGTATGAATAGCTACAAATATTGAAAGGCGATCATCAAATGTAGATTCCTCCATTTTAAAAATAAGAAAAAGAGTGTATTCCTTTAGAATGCCCCCTCTCCCCGCAGGTTAAGATAATATGTATGTAAATAACCATAGCTTCTTACAATGTCTCTCTTTAGAGGACTATAATAAAAAAGACAGAAGATAACAAGTGATGGCAAGAACATGGGGAAATCAGAACCCTCATATACTGCTAGTGGCAATGTATAATTGTGCAGTCACTTTGAAAAACAGTTTGGAAGTTCTTTAAAAGGTTTAAACATAGTCCAGCAATTCTGTTACCAGTTATATACCCCAGAGAATTAAAAACCTATATACACACAAAAGATTGTACACAAATGTTTATATCAGCATTATTCATAATAGCCAAAAAGTGAAAAAAAAAAAAATGCCCATCAACTAATGAATAGATAAACCTAATGTAATATGTTTGCATAATGGAAGATTATTTGGCCATAAAAAGGAACAAAGTACTGATACATGCTGCCACATGAATGAACCTTGAAAACATTATGCTAAGTAAAAGAAGCCAGTCACCAAAAAGCCCATATTGTATCATGCAATTTATATAAAATGCCCATAACAGAGAAAGCTACAGAATCAGAAAGTAGATTAGCAGTTGGCAGAGGTTAGAGCAAGAGAAGAACGGAGAGTGACTGCTAAAAGTACGGGGTTTCATTGGGAGTGATGAAAATGTTCTAAAATTGGAGATGGCTGTACAACTTGGTGAATATACTAAAACATGCTTAATTGTACATTTTTAAATGGTGAATTTTATGATCTATAAATTATATATCAATAAGGGTGTTATGTTAAAAAAATTAACCCTACAATACCTAACTTTTTTTTGTTGTTGTTTTTTGTTTTTCTTTTAATGACAGCTTACAATGGATGGAAAGACATCACTGGAAAGGATCTGCCCAATCAGACAACATCAGCATCAGCACCTGTATATATGATCCGATTTTTCTTTAGATATGGTAAAACCAGTCAGTAAATGTCTTGGGAATACAAAGGAAGGAGTAATTGCTGAAATAAGAGGCTACTTCAAGAAAAGTTCATGGAAAGATTCATATTATCTTCTAATTCTATTTTTTCACACTACGTCTTTACATGCATGTTCGTAGCAGCTTTATTTGCAGTACCCCAAATTGGAAACAATCAAATGCCTACAACTCTCATCTGGGTTTTTGCACATGCTCTTCCCTCTGCCTCGAAAAGGGTTCAATCCTTCCTTTCAACTAAAAATTTAGGTTCTTCCTAAGTGGTCTTACGCCCCTATACTTAGACTTTATACCTCCATTGTATATTTTCTACACAGTGCTACAAATGCCTGTTAATCTGTAAGTAAATGAGAGCTGGGACCATTTGATGTTTTGCTGCTGAATTTCCAGTGTTTAGAAACATTCATTTGTTCAACATTTAGTTTTGAGTAGCCACATATGCCAGAATAGGGACACAGCAGTACACAAAACAAGATCCCTGCCTTTTGGAATTTATAGTACATTCCAACAGGATCCATAGTAAGTTCTCAATAAATACTTGTTTAATAGATGAATGGATGTGAAAAAATTTTTTATAGTCAATTGACAATTCATAAAGGAGTGGCTACATTTAAGATAAAACTATAGAAGGAATTGAATACAGTACTTTGTCTTTTTGAATTTACATTCATTGGGGTTTCTCAAATTTATTTACTTAACTATTTACTTAATTGAAAAATATTGATTATATATATTTGTGTGGTACAGAATTATATTTCAATACATGTAAAATATGTGATGATCAAATCAGGGTAATTAGCATATTCATCAATACAAAACTTAATCATTTCTTTGTGATGAGGACAATCAATCTCCTCTCCTAGCCATTTGGGTTTATAAAATTTAATAATATTTTTGGCCAATACATTCATGTCAACCCTTTTACTAAGTTTATTCCATCACATGGTATTGAAAGAATTATTCTAAATTCAATTAATCCTATTCACAAATAATGATAAGAAGCATTCAAGCCATTAAAATAAAAGTGATATCCTGGAGGCAAAATAAAAATCTTCTTGGATTATCTGCATAATTAAACTTATATCACCCCTAAAATAACAAAACATGCAGAGAGTGCATTCAGTGCTTAGCTCTAAAGTAATCTGGAGGTAGTTAGGGATTCATAGATATCCTATTAAAATTAATTATAGCACTAACCAATATAATGCAATATGAAAAAACACAATCATTTCAGCATTTATTATGACCTAATGAAGCCTCTCATCTCCAGAAAATGAAACCAACAGACATACACAATCCATTAAATGTATTTTGCTAAACTTTAAGGTGCTTATAATTAATAATCTCTTGTATGGTGAAATATGATTGCCATATTTGAATTATTAAATATATTTTTTTGTAATTGCCTGTCAAGATTTGAAATTGGATTAAATAAACTCTGTGGTTCCTTTAAATCTACATGGTATGATTCGATGAATTCCATTTAGTGAGCTACTTTGACTCATATGTTTTCACATTTTCCACGTGCATATATTTTTTTTTTGTCTTTTTTTCCATGTCCGGCAATGGATCGCAACCCTCAGTGTCGCCCCCGTACTGGACCGGGACCAGCAACGGGATCGCAGCCCTCGGTGTTGCTCCCACGCCTCGCTCAGCCAGTGAGCGGGAACCAGTCTGTATGTGGGATCCGAACCCTCGGCGGGAGCGCTGCCGCACTTCCCAAGCGGTGCACTATAGCAGTGCGCCACTGGGCCAGCCCTCCACGTGCATATTTTTTAGGAGAGCAACTTTTAATATTCTGTTCTGGAGAACACTAATATCCTGCAAAAATATTGAAAAATGTTGTATGGTGAGAGAAATGGAGGTCAAAGAAGTTCAGAAAATATTAGATTAAATAAAATTAAAATGGTTAATTTATTGAATGAATTCTCAGATCTTTATTATCCTGACTCATTACTGATTCCCAGATAGAGAAAAAAAAGAATATCTAGTTTTCCATTCAATGGTAGAATCTTTTTTTTAAACATACCACATTTTTTTTTTTACAAAACTCAATGAGGTAACACTGCTTCTTTATCTGCAAAATTTCTAAGTAATTAATATTGAACATAAATCTTTTATAATACTCTTCATTTTAGAATGTAATACATTTGAGCTTCAGTAGATATGGTTTTATGGTTTAGGCAGAAGTTAGCAAACATTCTCTTTAAACGGCAAGAGAGTAAATACCTTTGTGGGACATGAAGTTTCTGTCATAGCTACTCAACTCAGTTGCTGTATCATAAAAGCAGCCATAGACAATAAATAAATGATTGGGCATGGTTATGTTAGAATACAACTTATTTTCGAAAACAAGCAATGGGTCGTATTTTGCCAATCTCTGTTTTAGACAATGGAAATAGGGAAATAGATTCCATATATATATATGTTAAATCTGCTGTGAGAAACTACATCAGGTTATATGTTGAAGTTTAAGAATCAATTAATTATAGTTCTATTCAATTCAGATTTCCGGCCTTAAAATACATATTTTTAAATCTGTCAATCTTAATATTGCAGTGTTTGTCTCAAAGAGTGATACTTTCTTACAAACATGGTTCATTTGTGTTGTTGGCTATTGGTCTTTTCTGAATCAGTAAAGAACAGATGGCAAAGTTCTTTATCAAATGGTAATATATTCTAAGTTTGCTATGCAGCATTTACAAATTTTTATTATTTCCTCAAGACGTCATATTTACAAACACACACACACACACACACACACACACACACACACACACACACACACACACACACACACACACACACACACACACACACACACACACACACACACACACACACACAGAAAGATTCCTTTTCACAAGTGTTCATTTCACAAAGCATGAGGATTTTTGCCTTAGATAAACAGCCACGTGTTTATCCTTCAAACTAATTTTTAAAGGAGTATGAAATAATGTCGTACTGTTTTATGAACCATTTAAGAAGATTTCTTCATGTTTGACTTTATTTTTTTGTCTATTTTTAGCTAGGACTCTTTCCTTGAACCATTTTCAACGCTTATCCAAACAGCATGCTTTTATCCCAGAAGGTGGAAAAATATAAGAGTACTTCAGTCCTCTAAGGCGCTCCCCTCCTGTGGCACTGATATCCTAAATTAAGAGCTTCCACTGAAAGTATTTAAGATTCTGTATCAAAGATAGGACAAGACACAGCGGTTAGTCCAAGAGAAGGGCAGGTGAGCAGTATGGTAGTAAGTGGGTTAACAGAAAAACTAGGGCACTGAGGACCATCCTTTAAAAGAGAGCAATCTCATCCCTCTGACAGGTGGCATCAAAATTCTGACAATTAGGACTGCTCATGCCACTGCCTGCAGCTGCTCTCACTGTCCCAAACCTGCAGTCATTTGCTCTTTACAAATGGGACACACGTCAAACAAAAACACTCAGCTATTCTTCAAATATTCACACATTTTACAAATCAATTACCTTCTAAGACATTCAACCATTTAAGCAGAACATTTATACACACACACACACACACACACACACACACACACACACACACACATTATATTTTTTGCAGCTGGCCAGCAAGGGGATCTGAACCCTTGACCTTGGTGTTATCAGCACCATGCTCTAACCAAGTAAGCTAACCAGTCAGCGCCATTTATATTTTTGGTGAACTCTTATTTAAAGGAAATAAAACACTCTATATACTCATTTTAGCTCACACTATTATCCTGATACATATTCAGTAAACAAAGGTACTAAGAAATTAAAATATATTTCTTATTAAGAGGACTTAAACATATCAATTAAGTGTTATTAAAAAGTAGGCAAGTTCCTTTATTTTAGATTATTATAAATCATCTCTAATAAATATGGATTTTTTTCAAGACTTAAGACAAGTATAAAGACTCACATACTTCAGGAATTATTAAATGTAGAAAATAGTTTTAGAAAATAAAAAATGCTAAATCTATTTATAACTTTTTTTATATGTGAGAAATATATACTGTGTTTTTCTGTTTTTCCTCCTCCAACTAAAATTTGAATTGTCAAATAGAACTAAAATAATCGTTTTGCACAGAAGACAGCTATAAACATTAATGTTTTAAATCACTACCTGGAGAAAGAACTTCATAACCAAAATTACTTTGAGTGAATAAGAAAAAATTTATTCCACCCCTGTAATTATAGAACATTTATGAAAACAGATACTAAATTATATTTTGTTAATCTTATCTAAAGCATAAGATGATGGCAAAGTATTTATATTATTCAATAAAATATATTTCCAGGTTGTGTATTATAAAATCTTCCATTTTTTAGCATTTTACATCATGTTAAAAGTGAGATCCATTTTTATAACTAATGCCTTATATAGTAAAGGGTAACTTTTATTAATTATCCAGCATCAATTTCTTCTCATAAATAAGAAATATCTACATATCAGAAAGATGCTGAATTTTTTTTGAAAACGGTACTTAAAATGCCATAATTTAGTAATAATCAGATTTCATTATATTCATCTTTCTGACACAGATTCCTATACTTTGTAAAATGAAAAATGTCACAGGTAAAGAAATGTTGCTTAATGGGGTCTATATAACCACAGACAACATGCCCTCAGTGGTTTCTTAAAACATGCAAAGCTTTATATAAAAGTCTAAAGTACACTACTAAATATATGATTTCTGCATATCTAGAAAGAAGGAATTAATTTCTTTTTTTTTTTTTTTCCCTTTCTGTCTTTTTTCGTGTCCGGCAACGGATCGCAACCCTCAGTGTCGCGCCCACACCGGACCGGGACCGGCAACGGGATCGCAACCCTTGGTGTTGCTCCCACACCTCGCTCAGCCAGTGAGCAGGACCCGGTCTGTACGTGGGATCCGAACCCTCGGCGGGAGCGCCACCGCACTCCCAAGTGGCGCACTGTAGCAGTGCGCCACCGGGCCGGCCCAGAAGGAATTAATTTCTAAAATACAGCATGACATGAGCTCACTATGAAAGAATTTAAGTGTACTTTTTAAAATTTTCATAAAGATACTCAGTTGATAGCTTGAAAGAATGCTGCAAATATTAGACAGAGGGGTTTCAGCAAGAACTCTGACTTTCTTTTGTCACGTGATATCTTTGCAGATAAAATAGAAAAAATAAGACCTAAATGGTAAAACAGCAAGGTAAATTTATATATTATTGAATTCTGGTGCTGAAAAATGTCAAGCTGGAGAAAGATCTTTGCTGCTGTAGTTCTTACTTTGTAGACAGAGAAGAAAATACATATCAGAAAAATAGTCATTCATTTCAAAATATTACACATTCTAGGGCCACCTTGTTGGGTAGACATAGAAGATGGTGGTGTAGGAAGGAGAAGGGACAGGGACACAGGTATTTTGAAATACCTTTCTAGGTAAATATATACAAACCTCCACCAACCCCCTGCTAACTCAGTGTGACATTCTACAAAGTTTAATTCCTAGTACTGTGTGATTACATATGTTAATCAATAATATGGGTGAGAAATATAAAGCTCTGTGGATCGCACAGCCTTGATGATAAGCCATACCCACTCAGACAAACCTTTAAGGAAAATTCACAGAAATGGAGGACTTGAGACGTGGGTTGTGGACAATTATTACTGGAAGCTATATAAAACAAATACATAAAAACAAACTAAGTCAAAATTAGACAGATAAAAGATCAAACGATGGATAGTTTACAGTTTGAATCAAAACAAACAATAATAATAATAATTAATTGTGTGTAGCAGAGACTGTTCTAAGCTCTTTGCATGTATATTAACTGCTTTATTCTTCATAATATGCCTAAAAGCTAGCTGAAAAAAATTAAAGAACATTTTACAGATAAGAAAAGAGGGGTATAGACAGGATAAGTAATTTATCCAAGGCCACAAGCTAATAAGTGGTGGGTCCAAAATGTGGGACCAGGCAATCTACTACAAAATCCACACAATCACAGAGTTGTGGCATTTACTTTTATGCTCAGCTTGACCACTGT
>NW_007728735.1:272033-274020 GCF_000696425.1 Galeopterus variegatus | reverse complement strand
TGCTGAATAAAATTTAAGAAAAAAAGAATTCTACAATAAAAACTTCTTTCAAATAAAGATAAAATAAAGCAATTTTCAGAAGGAAAAAAGGAAAGAACTAGCTACCAGTAGACTTATGCTACATGGAATGTTAAAGTAAGTTCTTTAGCCAGAAGGAAAAGTTACCAGACTAAAACTCAGAGATGCAAAAAGGAATGAAGAGAGCCAGACGTGGTAAATACGTTGGTATATAAAAAATACTTTTTCTTTTCCAGTTTCTGTAAAAGATAGTTGGCTGTATAAAATAAGAGAAATAATTTATTGTCTAGTCTGTACCAATTGCTGGAATAAATATTCTGTAATGGCACAAAAGATGGGAAGGAGAAATGGAAATATACTATTGTAGAGTTGTCACATTATATATGAAGTGGCATGATTTTACTTGAATGTGGACTAAAATAAGTTAAAAATGCATATTGTAAACTGGAGGACAACAATTGAGGGTGGGGCAGAAAGGGAGAAAAAGGATGTATAGTTAATATATCAATAGAGGAGGTAAAACAGACAATCTAACAAAAAATATAAAAGAGAAAAAAGAATAAACAAATGGGAAAACAGAGACTAGGAATATGGTAAATATAAGCCAAATATATCAATATTTAGGTTAAGTGTAAATGAGAACAACATACAAATTAAAATGCATAGTAGATAAAGAAGCAGGACCCACTATGTATTACCTACACAAAACCAACTTTAAATATAAAAACAGGCCTGTTAAAAGTAAAACCATGAGAATGTCTGGAGTGACTATACTGATATCAGACAAAGTAAGCTTCAGAACAAGAAATATTAATAGATAAATATAACATTTCATAATGATAAAGAGGTTAACTTATCGAGAAGATATAACAATCTTAAATGTCTACACACATAATAACTGAACTTCAAATTACATTTCTGAAAAAAATTAAATACCTAAATAAATAAAGACATTTACCAGGTTGATGAATTGGCAGGCACATTTCAATTCTCCCCAAAGATTTCTGTACAGTCCACATAATCCCAATCAAAATTCTAATGGGCTAAGTTACAGTAATTGGCAAGTTTATTTTAAAATTTAGATTGAAAATCAAGGGGTATTAAAGAGCCAACATAATTTTGAAAGCAAAAAATAAATTTGAAGTAATAACATTTCTTGGTTTCAACATGAATTACAAAGCTAGTGTAATCAATAAAGTTATATTGCTGTAAGGACAGACAAATAGATCACTGGAAGAGAATAGAAAGTCCAGTAGTGGACTCAACCTAACACGATCACCTGATTTTCAACAGGGTGCCAAGGTGAATCAAAAAGGAAAGTAAAATCTTTTATCTTTTACCAAATTCTGTTGGTCAACTCGATATCCACATGGAAAAAATAAACTTCGCCTTGTCCCTCACACTATACACAAAAATGAACTCTAAAGGTAAAAGATGAAACTATACAATTTTTAGAAGAAAATACAGAGCAGCTTCATGACTGGAAAAGAAGATGTCTTAGCCATTATATCAAAATCATAAACAATAACAGAAAAATTATGCTGATCTTTATCAAAACTAAAAACATCCACTTTTTAAAAGAAATTATAAAGAAAATGAAAATTCAAGCCACAAATTTGGTAGAAAACAATTTGCAAGGTGTGTATCTCACAAATGACTTAAATCTGAGATATATAAAGAACAGGGAGGGATAGTGAGAGTTGGGTGATGGACACAAAATTACAGCTAGATAGAAGAAACATTCAGTAATAAGATAAAATAGTGCTAGGCATCTGTAATTAACAATAATTTATTGTATGTTCTCAAATGGCTAGAAGAGATCATATGGTCTCATCACAAAGAAGTGATAAAGTTTTGAGATGATGAATATGCTAATTACCCTGATTTTATCCTCATACATTATGTACGTGTATTGAAATATAACTCTGTACCCCATAAATATATACAATCAGTATGTTTCAATTAAAGA
>NW_007728735.1:270829-271729 GCF_000696425.1 Galeopterus variegatus | reverse complement strand
TTAAAACTAAAACCAGAGACAAGCACACACATATTAGAATGTGAAATTGTAGACTGACAATATGAATGTTTCAAGGACACAGAGCAAAGGGACTCGTACACTGCTGGTGTGAGTGTAATATGGCACACCACTTTGGAAACAGATTGGCATTTTCTTATAAAGTTAAACGTATACTTACTATTTAAGTATACTCTAATAAATAAGTTTCTAATAAATAAGTTTCACTCTAGAATATTTGCTCAGAGAAATGAAAACCTATGTTTACAGAAAGGCTTGTACGTAAACATTCCAATTAGGTTGTTTCATAATAGCCTCAAACTTGACACAGTCAAATGTCAATCAGCAAGAGAATGGATTAGCAAACTATGGTGCGTGTATACAATAGAGTATATTTAACAATAATCAGGAGCAAATCAATGATACACACAACAGCATGGATGAATTTAAAATGCTATTGAGCAAAAGATGCCAGACATAGAAGATATAACTATATGATTCCATTCACATGAAGTGCTAGAATAGATTAAATAAATCTATAGTTAATGGAAATTAGATCAGTGGTTAGATTAGATTAGGTGGCAGTGGATTGACAGGAAAGTAGCATGAGAGAACTTTTTGGAGCTATAGAAATGTTCCTTATCTTGTTTGTGGTGGTTACACAATTGTTTACATTTGCCAAATTCAACAAATTTTACATTTAAAATGGGTGCATTTTATTATTTTGTTATACATAAATTATTTCTCACAAAAGTTGATAAAAAATAAATATAGGCTAGAGTAATCCTAGCTTTGGTTCATTCCGTGTGAAAAATTTCAGATGGCTTTGGTTGATGGCACATTCAATTTGAACCAAGTAGTTACCAAAAATATTTCTCAATCTGAGGCTGCCTGAATAAAAAA
>NW_007728735.1:260633-270418 GCF_000696425.1 Galeopterus variegatus | reverse complement strand
TCAATTTGAACCAAGTAGTTACCAAAAATATTTCTCAATCTGAGGCTGCCTGAATAAAAAAAAAAAATATATATATATATATACATATATATATATATACCGGTAAGGGGATCGCAACCCTTGGTGTGGTGTTGCCCGCACTGCGCTCAGCCAGTGAGCGCACCGGCCATCCCTATATAGGATCCGAACCCACAGCGGGAGCGTCGTTGCGCCCTCAGAGCCACACTCTCCCGAGTGCGCCACGGGCTCGGCCCTGTATACTGTATTTTAAGAAGGCATTTCACTTTGGAGGATGATGATGCTCATAATGAGGGATCTCAATAAGAACATTAAGGTAACTGGAATTGCTTTCAGCCCAGAAAAGAGAAAACTTAGTTGGGATCTTATAGCTCTCCTAAAATACTTGAAGGTTAATGTGACAGAGGCTGCTCGATGCTACATCGATTTTCTCCTACTTCTCTATTAACAGAAGCTCAATTTTATTGGATATGGCAATGTGCCCAGGTATAAAAATTCTTTTGTCAAACCCCATTTTAGCAAAGGTCAATGAGACATACACAGAAATTATTGGTCAGGACTTTAAGGAAAGACCCTCAAAAAATCAGGCAGATTTAGTAGGAATGTGCCTTTCTTCTCCCTCCCACTGGAGTACTGGAGTGACAGCTGTAGCTTCAGCCTCCATCAGTAACCATGAGGAAAAGGGAGAGATCTTGGGTCTACATCTTTGAGACACTGAATTAGCACCAAGCCTTCCATTAAACTTCTCATTTTGTGAGAAAAACAATGCCCTATTTGGACAAGTCCACTGTTGATGGATTTTTCTGTTACATGTAGGAAAATACAAAACTCTAACTGATGCTAGGTAGATAGAAAGAATGCAAAGACATATTATTTATTTTGATTCCAGAAGGCAGAGTGTGAGCAAGCTAAAGATACATACGGATTTGGTCAATATAATGAAAAATTTAGTGATGGAGCTTTACAGAAACTGAATGGGCTTGCTAAGAATGTAGTGACTTCTTCTGCACTATGGCAGTTTGCAGAGTATGCAGGGCAACATGTCAGCCATATTAAATGAGGTCTGCCTACAAAGCAGTGGGAAGAAATTATGTGAGCTAATCCCTAAGGGTTATTCCTTTAAAATATAGGATACTATGGCTGAATTTTTTTTAGACTAATTGTATTTGCCTATTTCATGCTACTGCATGAATTTGACCTTAGGGAGTAGACCTATTTTACCTCAGTATGTTAATATTTCTTCTAAAAATTATTAGAAAACTCTAAGGAACATTTTTGTGGATGTGGTTTTTCTAAAGGTCACACAAACCTTCCAGGTATTACAGATTTTGAAAGATGAATGATAGCCATTTTAGTGGTCATCAAATCATTTTTCAAGGGACTGTGCAGCACACAGAATAGTTTCTAAATAATATTATCCATAATAGTAGTCAATAGTCCCTTCAGAATTCTAATTCACCATTCTATGAAGAATTACAGATAAGGAGGAATTTTCAAGAAAAACCTAAATACAGAAAAAAGTATGAAGTGATTTATACTGCAAATTATTGTACTCTTTGTAATTTGAAATTTTGTTAATATTGTCCAAGCCCCACTTTTCAAACTACCCTTCATCTTTTAACAGCAAATATGGCCTAATGATTCTCATTTTTAATTGACAGTCTTGTCAGACATTTCGATGACTCTGGACATAATATGACGTTCAGGGCCAGAGGGCAAAGGTTCTCTATTATTGTCCAAGCCCCACTTTTCAAACTACCCTTCATCTTTTAACAGCAAATATGGCCTAATGGTTCTCATTTTTAATTGACAGTCTTGTCAGACATTTAGATGACTCTGGACATAATATGACGTTCAGGGCCAGAGGGCAAAGGTTCTCTACTTGCTTTCAGTTGAAAGCAAAGAGATTCTCAAAAGCTGTCAGCTTTTCTCCTCTGTGCTCTGAAAGCCTCCTGAACTTGTCAGTTTGCTTTCATTATACTTTTATTGAAATAATGCAAGAAAAAAGTTAGTACGGTGTTAACAACTTTACATTGCTCTTCTTTTGTAATAGGGTAGAAATGTCACAGAACCATAGAATGTTGAAATCGGTAGAGTGTTTGGGATAATATTGAATCCAATACCCCAATTCTACCTATGAGGAAAGCTGGGTAGGCCAAAGGACCTCTCAAAGCCACACAAGTACTTGGTCACGGAACAGACCTGAAAGCAGCAAGTGACTTGTATGGTCACTAGTCATCCTGTTCTAACTTAACATGCAAATTAATACAGCTATTTTTTATGTAGTTCCCCCATTTATTGGCAGTAATTCTAAATTCCAGTCATTTTTTGAACCATTAGAGAATAACATCAGAAGCAGCAATAGCCAGTGATAACAATAATTTCAATTTTATATAGGGTTTTATGGTTCACAAATACATTTTATAAAAGAAGTTTTCAATATTTCATTTTCTTATACTGGGGGCTTTAAAAAGAAATAAAACCCAAACCCCATTTTATTAAAATTTTATATTTAAAATTGTAGGTAAGAATAATGGAAGGTTTTTCCCATTATCTTTGTTTTCCTACACAGTAACCAGATAAATGACTTTCCAGAGAAATGGATAGAATCACAAAAAACTTTTTTTCCCATTTTGTTCAGGGTTTGACTATGACTGAATATTGGAATAATCATTCTTTTATCCTTCATAGTCAGGCTTACTTTGTCCAATGGCAACATGATCAGACAAGCAGCTCTCAGATGACATGTGACAATACTAAATTCAATCTTAGCAAGCAGCTCCTCAATTTCACACTTGTGGCAGCTGGATTAACCCAATTATTTTTTGGAGGTTAAGGGAAACTTACATTTGCAGGAGAACACCATCCTTCAGAAACCAGGAAGTAAGATTTTATCTCAGTGGAATCTCATGGAGCCAGAAAGATCAGTTAGTATTTATTAAATTTTAGAACATAATCAGATGGAGTGTTTAGAAAAAAGTAGATATGATTTGCTAATAATGCACTCTGAGTTCTTCACTTTGATCCTGAGAAATGTGTAAAATTGGGGTAATTCATTAACACATTTTCCAGGGAAAATATTCCCAGTGTACCAGTTCCAGGCCTCTTGGTTCTTGCACAGAAAAAAGCAGGGATATATATGAATGAGAATATTTCAAAAAGTTCATGGAGCCTGTCTGGTCAGCTCAGTTGGTTAGAGCTCAGTGTTATTATACCAAGGTCAGGTGTTCAGATCCCTGTACTGGCCAGCAACCAAAAAAAAAGAAGTTCATGGAAAGATTTATGTTACCTCTTAATTGTATTTTTTTCCATGAATCTTTTGAAGTACCCTCATATATCACTGATATATATATATACACACAAACCTCATATATCCCTGATATGTACATATGCATGTGCATGCACACACAAATGCATATACCTGTTACATATATATATACTTGCTACATATTTTTATATATATCTGCCACATATATATATATATATCTACTTCATATATATCTACTATATTAATATATATATACACACCTGCTATTTATATATTGGCTACATACAAATACCTACTACATATATATCTGCTACATATATATGTATATACAAAATTACATGGCTTAAAAAAGTCCAAGATATGAAAGGCAAAGGATATGTTTAAGATCAGGGATGAGCTTTTGATGGAATTTATAATTTTATAAAAGATGATCTGGTAAATTAGAAATTTACTATAATGAAAATGATTTCATTTTACAGATGTGAGTCTCCAACTGATTTTGTAGTTTTTTTACACTTTGGAAGGACTGTAGCATATATATATATATTATATGCATATATTTTATATATATATATACACACACACACATATATATATATATATACATATATATATATATATATATATATATATGTACCCTGCTTTGCACAAGGGTACTTCAAAAAGGTGTGGAAAAATGGAATTAAAAGATGATATGAATCTTTCCATGATCTTTTTGAAGACCTCTCATATATATATATATGTATATATATATATATATATGTGTGTATATATATATATAAAATATATGCATATAATATATATATATATGCTACAGTCCTTCCAAAGTGTAAAAAAACTACAAAATCAGTTGGAGACTCACATCTGTAAAATGAAATCATTTTCATTATAGTAAATTTCTAATTTACCAGATCATCTTTTATAAAATTATAAATTCCATCAAAAGCTCATCCCTGATCTTAAACATATCCTTTGCCTTTCATATCTTGGACTTTTTTAAGCCATGTAATTCCCAATGTTCTATCTTATCACACTCAAAAGTACATATACTTATAGACCTGGTATTTTGATTTCCGGACTGAGAAGGATGACCAAACAATATGTTATTCTGACTTGATTGAATAAGAAAAATTCACAAAATCTAATTTTACATACTGATCAAAATATACACTAAATCATGAATGATTTAGTCTTTATGAAAATAGAATATGATTTAGAGCCAAGAGACTTCTATTCTGACTTTGCCATTTACTAGTGGTGTGGCCTAAGGCAATTTACTAAAACTCTGTAAGTCAGTATCAGTTGCCTATTCTGTAAAATGAGGGTAATAATACTATCTAATTGAGATTTTGCAAAAATTAAACAAAATAGTGAAATCATGTAATCTGTAAGAATACCATGTCAACATTAATTTTACATTAATACATAAATAATTATCACTGAAATGAGCCTACAAATATACTTTTCCCTATGTGTTCTGGATTAAAACCTGAGCAATTTATGCAACCATTTTTGCATAATTATCAGATATGCTTGTTTTACTTTTCTCCTTACAGTGTTGATGATATGTAATCACATATATTATCCACCCAATTGTCTCAGAATGTATTTCCAAATAATGACTGGAGTAGATCATATGAAAAGCAGTGCTATATGATACATAATTCTCCTTTAGCAATTTTAGAGAAACATTATTTCCATGCACTGACAATATCAGATTTTTCCAACAGGAATGTACTTTTTCCATGTTACCAGATGGAATCATAGAGAATATAAGTCAAAAATACTTGCTAAAAATTGTCAGTTTGATTCTTCTCCTCAGTAAAATACCTCTCCTTTTTCTGCAAAGACTAACTTGTGATCTATTCTTTGAATACATCCCTACTCTTATTTTATTGTAAGAAATACTTTAAGTATAATGATACAAATATAAATTAATAATCTACCCCAAATGTAAGGCACTACTCCCATCTGCCATTTTATACCTGGATCAAAAGAAGGCTAGCTTTGCACTCACAAATGGAGATTAGGACTCTATTCACTTGGGCAAGAAGGAAGTGGTGGGGGTAGGTATGCTTTGAGGACATTAAGGTTGTGTCTCAGCTGCTGCATACCAAAATTAATTTCCTTCACTGTAGGCTATGTATTATTTGGCTCAGGGAGAATATTAAAATTGGGTAATTTAAACAAGAATTTAAAGGATAGTGGATAACTGGTGATATCACTTCCAAATCTGTATCTCAAGGGAATTATAGCACTCTAAGACTTCTAACCAATTTCTCAGAACCTGAAATCTGCTACATTTCTCCCGCCTTCTTCTCTTTTGCCTTCCCTTCACCTGCCATCACATTCTGTTTCTTTGATTTTCGGTCTTCAACACCAATGGCCTTAAAACGAAACTGTTTTTTTTTTTTTTGGTTTTGTTTTATGCATGGGATAAAGACTTATATTCCCTGATCTTAACAAAAAAGAGATGTTAGGTCCTTCATATTTTTCTAAGAAAAGCAAATGAGAGAGAAAGAGAGAGAGGGAGGGAGGAAGGGAGAGAACACACACACACATTAATTCCTCTCTTTGAATCACTAAATCTAATTTCTTGGGGTGGTCAGAGGGAAGTCTTCTCAGTGCTTGTCTAACATAACTACTTTATCCCTGAAATACAGCTGACAAAAATGCATTTGTGTTAATCCTGAAAAGATTCAGGTCAAATGTCAAATCAGTCTTCAAAGTAGCTTCTTAACTAAGGAACTGATTTCTAATAGAAAGGATATTTCACGAATTAGATTTTCTTGGCAAAAATAAAAAATAACATAAAAATAATGTAAAAGAAGGTAATTTCATATTAAGGTACATACAGGTGCATGTGTGTGTGCTCAGAAGAACAATGGAAAATTACTAGTATTTGACAATCTTGAAACTTAAGAGAGACAGACAGAAACAGAGAGACAGAGGCAGAGAAAGAGACAAAGAGAAACAGAGAGAATCCTATATCATGAAGAGGAAAAAAATCCTCTTGACAAGCACCCTGTGGCCATGCATAGCCTCTAATCATATTTTTGGTATTTTATTTTTTAAATATAAAGGCTAGCACAGTGTCATTGTGTATTGAAAGAAAAGCCACAATACAAAAGAAACAAAGAAAAAAAAAAAAAAAAAAAAAAAAAAAAAAAAAAAAAAAAATGCTTAAAAAAAAAAAAAAAAACAACATTGCACAGAAAGAAGATAACTGGAAAAAAAAAACTAATAACTAATTTTGTAGGAAAAATTCCACATCCATTAAACAAGACATGGTGTTATTTTAAATGGATTTATCAGAGTTCAAGAAAGACCTCCTAGGGGCCGGCCCGGTGGCGCACTGGATAGTGCGCCACTTGGGAAGCGCGGCGGCGCTCCCGCCCGAGGGTTCGGATCCCACATGCGGACCGGTTCCCGCTCACTGGCTGAGCGAGGCGCGGGAGCGACGCCAAGGGTTGCAATCCTGTTGCCGGTCCCTGGTCCGGTACGGGGGCAACACTGAGGGTTGCGATCCATTGCCGGACACGGAAAAAAGTCAAAAGACAAAAAAAAAAAAAAGACCTCCTAGAAATAAATTAAAGCTATGACAACAGAAACAAAAGATAAAGAGAAAGTTGAGAGACAAAATTGAGGCACATTCTAGAGGTAGAACCAAGCAAGTAAACAAACGGAAAAACAGGTAGTAAGAGAGAAAAGAAAAGAAACTTGGAGGTCAGCATCAGAAAGTGGGAGAAAAGAAAATAAGGAGGGTTTATCAAATAAATATTTAAGAACATTTTCTTGACACTGAGGGACATATGTAACCATACCGAAAACATCCCTTGAGAGGTGTGGGAAAATAAATGAAAAAGATCCATGCCCATGCACATCATCCTACATAGAAAAAAGATACTAGAAGATTCCTGGATTAAGAAGTGGCAAAACAGACCATCCTATACAAATGAACAATCGGGAATGACAACAACCTCGGACTTTCAATTGTAACATTGTCAACTGAAAAGCACTAGAAAATTCTGAAGGAAGATTATTTCTAACCTAACATTTTATACCTAGCCAAAAAGTATATGGCCGGATAAAGACATTTTCAAACATGCAATACCTCGACACTTTTATCTCCTTCCCACTCTTTCTCAGAAGTTACTGGAGAATGTGTTTCTCCAAAATGAAGAAGTAAACAAGAAGGCGGAAAACACCTACACGGGATGCAGGAAAAGAAGCAAGAGACGGCCAAAGGGAATCAGGAGGCTGTTTATAAAAAGGAAAGGAGAAAGGCGAAGAGAGCAGGAGGGTAGCATACTCTAAAAGGATGTTTTCAGGATAAAAGAATGGGATGGAGAGATCGTCTGATATACTTTTACATATTTAAAGATTTAACAGTAATGTTTAAGAATTTGAAAAAGATTTATGACAGATACGTGGAAAACTAAAAAAATAGAGAAACAAAGCAATCGTTAATTAGTGGTAAATTGGAAAGTCATACAAGAAATGAATAGAATTAGATTATACCACATGGCTAATCTGTGAACCATACTTATACAGTCATAAAAATAAAAACAGTAAATACCGATTTGTTTAAAACTTAGGAAATACATAGAATGGGGAGGTAGGGAGAGTAGGATGGACTGCATTGAGGGAACGTGCCGTGACGATGCCCCATCACCTCCTTTCTTAAGAAGACAATTCAACAGTCACAAAATAGCAGTATAAAAATAGTATTTGAAAACACAGCTAAATGACAAAAGATATAGTTAAAAGAATTTAAAGTGGTTCCCTTTAAAGAGTGGGCCAGGGAGTTCAGACGAGTTGGGACAGCAAATTGCTCACCTCCCTCCCTTCCTCCCTTCCTTCCTGGCCCTATGCTTTATTGCACTGATTCATTTCTTAACTATGTCCATCTATTAATTCAAAAAAGAAAAATTAAAGATAAGCCCATACATTTAATTTAATGATATATCTCAATTTCATATAATTAATGTTTAATTTTTCAAGGATTGTAGCGCCTGCTCATTGCATTGTAATCATAGAAAAGGAAACAGAGAACTGTTATTACTCATATATCAAGAACAAGTGGCTGGCCAGTTAGCTCAATTGGTTAGAACACAGCCTTATAATCCCAAGGTCACAGGTTCAGATCCCTATACTGGCCAGCTGTCCACCCTCCTCCAAAAAAAAAAAAAAAAAAAAGATCTGGTGAATTTTTTCAGTGTTAAGTTTTAAACTACAGGTATGTATTATGTGCAAATAAATAGTTCATGACTTGATCAAATTGAATTAATAATTTCATTATTTCCCCCTACCTTTATTAGGTAGTTAGTACGAGGAAGGCAGAGATTAAATTTTAGTTATTATCACTCAGTGTTTTTCCCCCAGCTGCACTTGGCACAATGCAGTGGTTACTTGTTGTTATGGTTGTTGTTGTTTTAATTTAAATGGATTATCATGGCATATTTTTCTAAGATGGTTTTGGAAAAATCATTAATTCAAGTGGCTATTTGCCCTTGGCAAAAAAGCACGTAATGCTTTTTTGGGTGATTAGTCTTCTGAGAGGTCATTTTAGTAAGCTGGATAATTGTTAACTAATTATTTTAAATGATGGTTGTATATTAGCAAGAATTGATTTAAGGGGAATGAGTTTATCTGATAGGAGGAGATTGCTACTTTGGAGATTATGCAATGACTGCCAGTGTCCATTTACTGCTTGCAGTGAACACTGGTAGACAGGAATAAAATCTGCATTCTCGATATGCTAAAAATGATTGCTCCCTTTAATGATAAGTGTTGAGATGGAATTTCAAACCCTAGAGCAGACCCTGAGTGTGGTTGTTTTATAGCTCACGGGTTGTCACTTTGACAGGCCTTTGCATTCCTCCTTTCACTTTATAGCTAGTGGGGCTCATTCTTTCCTAGAGCCAGTTACCCCAAAGGCATGGTCCTAAACCTTTTTAACCTATTGAGTCAAATTTGGGAGGGTAAGCATGTTTTGTGTTGTGCTCAAATCTTCGCTTATCTTTTAAAAGTGTGGAGTTTACAGTAGTGGCAAAGCAAGGCTGTTGGACTATCACTTTGTCTTACAGTGAACTGTTACTTCTCTGTGTTGGGAGCACTCAAGAGTAAGATAGCAGAGCATAATACAGAGGAAACTGAGCTTGCCTCCTACCTCTGTAAAAATGTTAAAACACTGCTAGATCTTAATTCATACCAGAGAGAAAAATATTGTGTCACTTTCATAGGTTAAAAGACAATAGCTCAAGCTCTAAGTCTCATTAATCCTGTTTGGGGTTGTCTTCTTTACTTTTAGGACATTTTAGCTTGTTGTTTTCAAAATAAAATAAACTGGCTTTCTAATCCAGGACCAAAGCGATTTAATCATATTCCCTAAGGCAGTAATCATTTCTGTAAAAAAGGAAACAAAAATCCAAAATGCTGTCATAATTACATAACACATAAATTGGATATTTTGAGCCCATGTAATAAAGTTAGAAGA